>NC_140169.1:68541055-68675967 GCF_963971535.1 Notolepis coatsorum
ATTATTATTTATATAGGACATTTGGCACTACAAACCGCTCACAGTAAACAGTAAACATTAGGTAGACAAACTAAAATAAGCCTAAGAATAAGCCTAAGAATAAACTATGGTCCGGGATAAGGATAACTTTTTTATTAATCCCTCTTGGGTAAATTCAGTGACATACACATACAGCTCATCGTCTCATTAAATCAATCATTTCACAATCATTAAATTATTACAGTAACAATGGTACAACATAACCGCATAGGACCGCATACCAGTTCTATCTCCATTTGGCCAGGCCTGACCTTGGAGCTCCACACTCCTCAGCACGGAATTTGTTTTGGCCTGGACGAGGGGGGGGGGGGGGGGGGGGGGGCAGCAGGCAGTCAGCAAATGCTTCCCAAGAAAGATCCCCGATTTGACTTTAAACACGTTTTATCATGGTCTGAATCTCCTGCCCAACTGTTGATCTCAGTTGTTCATCTGCTTGATACGCAGCAAGTCTCAGTTCAATGTGGGAGACTTCAATCGTGGATAATGCCAGAGCCGAAGGATTTACATCCTTCCAAATTATTTTAAACAAAACCAGTCCCAGATGACGATCGCTCCCAAACCGATCAGCATGAATGCGAAGATCCAGATATCCTCAACATCCAGATATCCTCAATCTCAAGTGGAAAAGACATACGGCATTCCATTTTCCTCAAGTGTCAATAGAAAATCCAGATTGGAATGTTCCAAGCAGGCAGATCGGATCTGCTGTATCCTGCTTCCTTGAAGAAAATATGCGATCAATAGCAGAAAGTGACCAGCTTATTAGATCCATATCGTGTAGGTTTGAGTAGGGAGTCGACACGGCAGAGACAGGCTTCAGGGAGGCAGTGAGGCAGTGGTAGGAGACGGCCTTGAGACCTAGGAGAGGGAAAGAAAATGAGACTTGTCTCTGGAGAGACATAACATTTCCTATGTTATGTATACATGTTATAATATAAAATATACAGTAGAAATATACAGAATATACAGTAATCGTACAGTAAAGTGTAATATTGTACAATGTTGGTTTTAAAGTAAAAGTAAAAGTCCAGGAAGATGGTAACCATCACTCTGGCTCAGTGATGCAGTGAGGCACAGTGATGCATTGTAAAGTCTGATGGCTGCCGGAATGAAGGACTTCCTGTGCTGTTCAGTGCTACATCTTGGGAGTCTTAGTCTAGCACTGAACGTGCTCCTTCTGTCAGCCGAGTATGTGTATAGTGGGTGGGAGGGTTGTCCTGATGGCATGGAGCTTAGCAAGACTCCTCCTCTCCGCCACCACCGCTAGAGAGTCTAGCTCCACCCCCACCACGCTACTGGCCTTCCTGACCAGCTTATCCAGCCTGTTTGTGTCCCCTGCTCCCAGTTCGCTGCCCCAGCAGGTCACAGCGTACGAGAAGGCGCCCGCCACCACTGACTCGTAGAACATCCTCAACATCCTTGTACAGTAGGGATGTGCATCTCCTCACTGAGGCCGATGCGATGCGCATCTCGATACGGTGCCAACGATACGATACATTAACGATACATTTGAAGCACCGGGCGATGCGATACGATTCACCCCCTGTTGAGATACGATACGATACGATTCGATACGATTTGATTCAACATAATGCGATTCGGGGCGATACGATGCGATTCAACACGATGCAAAATAATGATACAATTTTATGGTATGACAGAGGATTTGGTTGTATTCCTTATATGCAGCTTATATTATTATTAAAAATAAAATAATCTACTGTAAGACAATTTATATAAAAACTCTTGGGTGCCTAAGAAGACTTTTGCATAAACTGTCTTTTCTATCCACTTAGCTAAAAACACACACACAATGTATATACACACTACTGTGAGACAATAATAATCATACACAAAGGATAATGGCTTATAGCAGACTTAAATGATTTTATAATATTTCAGATAATGAAATTAAATGTTTATCATCAACTATCCAATTAATATTTATATTGTAACGTTTGGCCACGTTAAATCATTGAACAGAGAGAAGAGAGAGAGAGAGAGAGAGAGAGAGAGAGGGGGGGAGAGAGGGGGAGAGAGAGGGAGAGAGAGAGAGAGAGAGAGAGAGAGAGAGAGAGAGAGAGAGAGAGAGAGAGAGAGCCCGTCTGAGTCGCGTAGTTGATGATGTCACACACTAGGCTAGGATCGGATGTCAACAGAACACACGGAGCCTGGATAGCCTGCTGCATGAAGCGATATAAAGAAACCAATAGCCAATAAATGTGAAGTTATCTTTGAACCTGTTGTCAAGCGTCTTCAATATACCCCCCCCTCCTCACTAATGGAACTGGTGTTGCGTTAGTTAGTTAGACACTGTAGTTTAGTTTAGCGTTAGCTGAACGGCTAACTGGCGTTAGCCAGAGGAAGCCCAATTCTATTCATGTCCTCGACTTCCACTGTTTGTTGTTGTTAACTGTGACGCGGCTCTCGCTTTCTGTATTAGTAGTATAGTATCAGCTGTGTGCAGTCACAGTGCACTGCTGACAGAAGTGGATGAGAGGAAATTATATTAATGCATCGGTTTTGACCGACGCAAAGACGCTACAACAAGATGCATCGCGAGTTCAACCTGAGTTCTAGCCGGTGCGCACGTATTCCACGGTGCACGCGCATCGTGAACGTGTATGCCGGCGCACCGATGCAAATCGATGAATCGTCACATCACTATTGTACAGATGTTGAAGGATCTGTACGGGTCACCTGTCCTAGTGTAACAGGTACAACCTAGTACCTGCCACGAAACTTCGACCGCGCCTTGAGTGGGAGTCGAACCCCGGGCGTCCGCACGGGGGGAAGCAACACAAACCGCTGCGCCAAGAGAGGAATTCCTCTCTAAGCGCTGAGCTTGAATGCCTCTGGGGAGTGAGTTTTACTTCCATGCACCGACGACCGTAGTCACACTATCGCGGTGCATATCCGTTACACTAGGACCCTCCCCTCCTTTCCGTCCACCTCAACAGCCCCCACCTTTGCACAGACATTCCATCTGTACCTCCCCCTGCTGGACATTCATCTGAACTTCCCCTTATCTCCCCTCATGCATACCCTCCTGGTGCATTGGTGTATCTTTAATGTCTACATGTCTCTCTGTGCCCTTCCCTGCTACTTTGTCTCTTGTTCCCCTGTTAAATGTTATGTTCCTTGTTTATTAGTTCCTTGTATGGTTGTTGTTATGTTTACTCTGTCTAGTGTTCAGTCTTTTCTTGTGTGTGTTTCCTTCCTGGTTGTCTCACCCCATGTGCATCTCGTTTTGCTAATTGCCCTGCTGTCTCTCTAGTGTTAATTGTTCCCCCTATATCTGGCGTGTGTTCCCTACCCTCCATTGTCGGTTCATCGGTTGTTGCTAGTGTTTGCTGCTTGTGTTTGGTCACCACGCTTGTTTGCTGTTCCACGTCCTTGTTCATGTTCTGTTCTCCTGTGATCCTATAGTAAGTTTCCTAGTGTTCATTTGTTTGTTCCACCATTCTTTGTTTTGTCTTGTAAAGTTTGTCTCGTTTTGTTAGTGTATTATTTGTAGTCAGCTTGTGCTTTTTGTTCTTGCCTGCCTTGCAGCGTTTTTGTTGTGCCTTTGGTACATGCTCTGCCATCCCTTTTTGTATGCTGAAGTAATGCATTATTCTTTTGACTTCACTCCTGGCTCCGTGTGTCTCGTTGTTGCCTATTGCCTTCTCCTCATCCTGACCTGAAAAATCTAAGCAAATGAATAAAAGGGAAGATGATTAAACAGAAGGTTATGTAGATACAGTACTGAATTCTGCCATCCGGACACATGCAATGTGAAATATGATTATAGAATATAAAATATCAAGGGCGGCTGGGTGGCGCAGCGGAGATTGCGCTAATCACCAATGCAAGAGACTCCGGTCTCGAATCCGGGTGTCAGCATTGCCTCCGGCTTGGGCCGGCCGTCATACTGGCTCAATTGACAAAGTCAGCGGGTGGAAAGTCGATGGGTGGTAATCTGGACGTTGTGGACAGCGACTCCTACAGGTCGGTTGGGGGACGCCTGCACAGCAGAGACAGGAAATAGCAGGGGTAGTGTGAGCCTCCCGCACGTTACACCTCGCCAATGAAAGTCCGCGTTGGCAGGTGAAAAGATGTGACAGGCTGCCTCCTCGTGTACCGAGGGCACACGTGATGCAAGGCTTCTATCCTCCCTACAACCGACCAGTGGGGGGCATATGCGAGCAACGTTCAAGACTGGGGAGGGGAGAATTGGAAACACGGAATTGGGATGGGAGAAAGAATAGAAAATAAGCAGAAAAAAGTGCATCAAAAATATATATATATATTAAAATATCCGGCCTAAAATGGGTTATGCGATTAAAATGCGATTAATTTGATTAATTAATTACAAATCCTGTAATTAATTAGATAAATTTTTTTTAATTGCCTGACAGCACTAATATATATATATATAAATTAATATATATTATATATATATATATATATATATATATATATAAATGTATATTATAAATATAAAATATAATATATATGATAATATATATATATATATATATATATATATATATATAATATATATATATATATATATATATATATATGATATATATTATATATATATATATTATATATATATAATATATATATATATATATAATACTATATATAAACATTCATTTCTCAGGAAGGACATTTTATAAATAAATACATACATTTAAAAGGTAATTGAGACAAAAGAAAATAAATCTAAGAATTCATTGTAAAACAGGCTAACAAATGAATGTATTACTTTGAAGAATGTTGATTTTAAAAGCAGGGGGTGGCGCCTAAGGAAGTTCAAAAGTAAGTCAGAAGATCTTAACGAACTACTCGTGCACAATATAGAGCATCCTGACTGGTAACCGCCTCCTGGTTTGGGAATAGCAACCGCACACGGCCCGAGCAGCCGGACACACCATTGGAGGTGGGCTTCCCACTCACCAGGACATTTACACCAGGCGTTGCAGGGCCAAGGCTAAGAGAATAACCAAAGACTCTAGCGGTGATGGGAATAACGGCGTTATAAATAACGGCGTTACTAACAACGTTCGTTTTTTTCAGTAACGAGTAATCTAACGGATTACTCTTCCAATCTTAATAACGCCGTTACCGTTACTGTTAAAAATGTGGCGCGTTGATTGAAGCTGTTTTTTCATCAGACCAGATCTCTGCGCACGAGAGCAATTACTGTTCTTCCTTGGTTAGTGGGCAGTGCGCGAGACAAGCGCATACATGCTGACGATTGGCTGAGGTTGAGTAAAATGTCATGGTAAGCCAATCAGAGGTAGAGGTGGGGCGGGTGTTTGAAAGCATGCAGAGTCTGACACACAGCGACAACACAAGCGAGTCACAGTCAACGAGAGACCGCGGGTCCGTGTACGTTTTTGATCGTTTGTTAGGCGAGCCCAAATAATCCAACACGAATCCAACGAACAACACAGCAAGCAGTCAACGACAGACCTCAAGTCCATGAGCGTTTTTGTTCACTTGTGTTAGTTGTGTTGCAGTGCAGGACACTACAGTAGTGGAGGCTCTACTGCCAGTGCTGACACCCGCCTTATCAACATAGTGCTGCACTTCCTAGTTTAATAACACAGTCTTCAGGTGCTCAGAGATATATATATATATGTATGTCATGCATGTCTTAAATGTCATGATTAGATTAGTTTAGATGATTAGATTAGATTCTTATATCTGTATGTTGTGTATGTCACAAATGCTCATGAATTGAAAATGGGGGACCCTGATGTAAACAAAACGAAAAGTGTTTATCTGGTCTGCATCCCCTTAACAATTGTGTGTATTGAGCTGTACTGTACCCATTCTGCAATCTGTTAATTAAAATGGTTCAATCAATCAGTATATATTTGTTATTTATTTTTTGGTATAGTGCTTAACAAACATAATTAATGTTGCCCAGTTGTGGCCTGTTGAGGGGCAATACATATCAAAAGTTCCAAAACATCTATTGTGTTTGTATTTGTATGATCCACTATATAAACATAGTAATTATAATATCTACATACATGGCATTTGATTGGAGTCTAGTCTCACTTTGTCCCCACAGCAACATTAAAATAGTTTAGATTTGTGTATGTTGTTTATGTAAAAAATGTACTTGAAAGTAACGCAATAGTTACTTTCTGAAGTAACTAGTCTACTTTTATAATTTGTAAACGAGTAAGTAATTTAGTTACTTTTTGGAAGAAGTAACTAGTAACTGTAACTAGTTACTTTTTAAAAGTAACCTTGCCCAACACTGGACTCTAGTCACCCAAACAACTCCTCTTTGCACTGCTACAGTCAGGCAAGCGGTACCGGAGTCTCATGGCCGGTACGCGTCTATGCTTTTAATATATAGGCTATATTTCTATCACCAGCTGCTGCGGTCTACAGCAAAATGCAATTCATGCCACGAAACTGCCTAAAATATATTATATACAATATATCGTTTTATATATAATTGTATCAACAGATAGTAGGTAGTGCACACATGCACTGCATGGCACAATATAGGGCGAATGTCTCTAGCCGAGAGGGGCTGCCGATTTGGGGATGGATTTGTTCAGGTGTGGCTGGTGATGTGAGACGCGCGGCCGCTTGTGTGCACCTCGAGGCGGGCAGCGTCAGCGCGAGGCAGCCCCCCCCCCGCATCTCTCTCCCAGACCCATCAATAGGTCACCTATAACCCGCTACATTTCTACCCAATGTCAGGGTATTTTATAGCGTTAGCGTTTCGCCATTTCCTGACCAATATGCGTAAATTTTTTTCTTCTAATGAGCACATAATGTGAGTATAATGTGCAGCTGGTTGAAACGCTGGGATATTATGTATAAAATGTAGAAATCCCTCAGAGCGAGCCCGCACATAAAGTCACGCGGAAACAGCTGTTCCTGGAGGCAGTACTGTGATATGCATTTGCATTTCAGCGTCCTGCTACGCTCATAGCGAGGGGGGCGTACTAGCGTAGGTCAGTGGCCAATCAGAGCGCAAAACGGGAACCCGGAAACACGAATGCGTTGGTAAAAGCATAGACGCGGCCGGTACAGAGACTCAGAAGGAGCTTCTATCCCCAGGGCCCAGGAGTTCAAAACATTGAATTGCTATTGATTGATTGATTGATTGAACATTTTAATGAACAGATTGCAGAATGGGTACAGTACAGTAGTGTGTGTGTGTGTGTGTGTGTGTGTGTGTGTGTGTGTGTGTGTGTGTGTGCGTGTGTGTGTGTGTGTGTGTGTGTGTGTATGTGTGTATGTGTGTATGTGTGTGTGTGTGTGTGTGTGTGTGTGTGTGTGTGTGTGTGTGTGTGTGTTCAGCCTAGCGTTTGGGAACAGTAACGGCCTGGCTGTGGTGGACTACCTGCAGAAGTGCATCTTGATGTGTCTGTCCACCCTGGAGCTGTACGGCGCCACAGACCCGTACCAGCGCCTGGCCCGGTGCCCCGCGCAAGAACCGCCAGTCCACCTCCGGTAGGGGGTCACACACACACACACACACACACACACACACACACACATCTTGTTTAAGTAACACGTCCCTCACTCACTGTCTCCCTTTCTCTTCATCTGTCTCTCTCCCTGTTCTTTCTTTCTTTCTTTCTTTCTTTCTTTCTTTCTTTCTTTCTTTCTTTCTTTCTTTCTTTCTTTCTTTCTTTCTTCTTTCTTTCTTTCTTTCTTTCTTTCTTTCTTTTCTTCTATTATTATCCCATTGCTCCTGTTGACCGACTTATGTTTTTTGTGACCCATGTCAAGGTCAGAACATCCTGTCTGTCTGTCTGTCTCTCTCTCTCTCTCTCTCTCTCTCTCTCTCTCTCTCTCTCTCTCTCTCTCTCTCTCTCTCTCTCTCTCTCTCTCTCTCTGTCTCTTTGTTTGTATCTATCTATCTATCTATCTATCTATCTATCTATCTATCTATCTATCTATCTATCTATCTATCTATCTATCTATCTATTTAAATTTAAATAAAAATGCGATTAATTTGCGATTAATCGCGAGTTAACTATGGACAATCATGCGATTAATCGAGTTAAATATTTTAATCGTTTGACAGCACTAATATATATATATATATTGCACTTTTATTTTCCTCCTTTCAGATACATTTTTGAATAATATGAGATTGATTGTATGAAAAATGCATTTCTCCGCATTCTGTCAATTTACCTTTATGTCTTGAAGGCAAAAAAACACATGAACGTATAAATTATATTTCCGCAGAAATCAGAACTTTTTTGTGAATGTGTCTGGATAGAGGGTTATTGTTTCACTAGATTATCTTGAATGTGTCTGGATAGAGGGTTATTGTTCCAGTAGATTATCTTGAATGTGTCTGGATAGAGGGTTATTGTTTCACTAGATTATCTTGAATGTGTCTGGATAGAGGGTTATTGTTTCAGTAGATTATCTTCTGTGAATGTGTCTGGATAGAGGGTTATTGTTTCACTAGATTATTTTCTGTGAATGTGTCTGGATAGAGGGTTATTGTTTCACTAGACTATCTTGAATGTGTCTGGATAGAGGGTTATTGTTTCAGTAGATTATCTTGAATGTGTCTCGATAGAGGGTTATTGTTTCAGTAGATTATCTTGAATGTGTCTGGATAGAGGGTTATTGTTTCAGTAGATTATCTTGAATGTGTCTGGATAGAGGGTTATTGTTTCAGTAGATTATCTTCTGTGAATGTGTCTGGATAGAGGGTTATTGTTTCAGTAGATTATCTTCTGTGAATGTGTCTTGATAGAGGGTTATTGTTTCAGTAGATTATCTTCTGTGAATGTGTCTGGATAGAGGGTTATTGTTTCAGTAGATT
Source organism: Notolepis coatsorum (assembly GCF_963971535.1). Lineage (NCBI taxonomy): Eukaryota > Metazoa > Chordata > Actinopteri > Aulopiformes > Paralepididae > Notolepis > Notolepis coatsorum. Next base: position 68,549,913 of record NC_140169.1, read on the forward strand.
ATCTTCTGTGAATGTGTCTGGATAGAGGGTTATTGTTCCAGTAGATTATCTTCTGTGAATGTGTCTGGATAGAGGGTTATTGTTTCAGTAGATTATCTTCTGTGAATGTGTCTGGATAGAGGGTTATTGTTCCAGTAGATTATCTTCTGTGAATGTGTCTGGATAGAGGGTTATTGTTCCAGTAGATTATCTTCTGTGAATGTGTCTGGATAGAGGGTTATTGTTTAAGTAGATTATCTTGAATGTGTCTGGATAGAGGGTTATTGTTCCAGTAGATTATCTTGAATATGTCTGGATAGAGGGAGAGAGAATAAGGATTGACCATGTGTCTCATTATGCAAAACACGCCCCTTTTAGTTTGATTGATTGGAATTTGGAGCCTTCTGATTGGTCGAGAGGTTTAAGGGGGTGGGACTTAGGGGTATGTCATACCTTATAAGGGCATATAGCAAAGTGTGATGGATTGTAGCCACGCCCCATTTTGAGATGATTTATGACCCATAGGGCTTCTCTGATTGGTCGATGATGTAAGGAGGCGGGACATCCGGTTTTGAGGGAGGGACATCCGGTTTCGGAAGGGGAGGGCCATCTGGTTACGGAAGGGGAGGAGTTTTCAGACTTTTTTCAAAATAAAAGTTTTATTTAAAAAAATAATAAAAAAATCCTTCAAAATAAAAGATTCAATTTTTTTTTTAGATTCAAAGTTTTTTTAATTTTCAGATTGTGTGTATTCCAAGGTTTTCACAATATGTATTTCTGTATTCCAAGGTTTTCAGATTAAACATTTCACAATATCTTCAGAAGGTGTTTTATGTGTATTCCAAAAGTCTTAAGAATAAATGTGTTTTATTTATATATGTATGTATTTCTGTATTCAAATAGTCTTAAGAATATATCTTCACAATATGTTTTATGTGTATCTTCACAATATGTATTCCAAGGTTTTTCAGAAAAATACAATATCTTCAGAAGGTATTTTGTGTATCTTCAGAATATAGTTATAATATAGGAATATATATATTATATATATATATATATATATATATATATATATATATATATATATATATATATATATATATATATATATATATATATATATATATATATATATATATATATATATAAGAATATAATATAATATAGGAAATCATTCTATGATACTTTTCTTAACATCATAGACAAACATGCGCCAGTCCGCAAATTTAGAGTGAAATGCCGTGACAATCCCTGGTTTTCCCCTGAGCTGTCCAATCTGTTGAGAGAAAGGGATGTAGCCTGGTCTAAGGCCAGGAGCTCCAAGTCGGACACCGACTGGCTGACATTTAGACAGCTCAGAAACCAGTTTACTTCCCGTATTCAGAAGGCTAAATCTGAGTACTACTTGGCTAAAACTACCTGTAACCTAATGGACCCCAAACAATTTTGGAAGGTTATCAAGACCACTTATGGGAGTGACATCACAAATGAATTGCCACTCAGCATAGAAACTGAGTCCTGTACTGTGACTGATAAATTAACCATTCTTAATTCTTTTAACAAACATTTTATTTCATCAGGATCCTTGTTTGAGTCACTACAGCCATCAGACTCTGAACAGCAGGGGCCCCTTATGTCACCCCCCTCAAACTCAGAAACTGAACCCTTCAATTTATCTCCTTTTGAGGTGGTTGAGGTCCATAGGGCCCTAAAGAAGCTCAACTCCGACAAATCTGCAGGTCCGGATAAGTTGGAGCCTCATTTTCTCAAGGCAGCTGCTGATTTTATTGCAGAACCTTTAACTTACATTTTTAATCTCACCATCGAAAGCAATGAGATTCCATTAGTCTGGAAATCAGCCCACGTCCTCCCCCTGTTGAAAGGGGGTGTTCCCTCATCCCTTAATAATTACAGACCAATCTCAAAGTTGTGTGTTTTAGCCAAAGTCCTTGAGAAACTAATAAGTGAGCAGCTAAAAGATTTCTTAGACTCACATGGCCTGCTTTCCAAGAACCAGTCAGGTTTCAGAAAGAAGCACAGCACGATCACTGCTACTCTTAAAGTAGTCAATGATGTCATTGAATCACTGGATTCCAATAAATACTGTGCAGCTCTGTTCCTAGACTTATCCAAAGCCTTTGATACGGTTGACCATGCCATTTTATCAAAGTGTCTACATAAAATTGGTTTATCTAGACAGGCTGTAGAGTGGTTTTCAAATTACCTGACGGATAGATCACAGTGTGTACAGTCTGCTGGTTTATCATCATCTTTCCTCCCTGTACTTAAGGGTGTACCACAAGGTTCCGTACTGGGACCTCTACTCTTCTCCATATATGTAAATGATCTTTGTATCAACCTGTCTAATGCTGCTTACCATTTCTATGCTGATGACACAGTAATTTATTGCTCATCTCCCAGTGTTGTGCAAACGATGGAGTTCTTGCAATCTGCCTTTGACATTGTTCAGTCACATCTTACCCAGCTTAAGCTAGTGTTAAATGCTGGCAAATCAAAGTTTATGCTCTTCTCAAATGGGAAGAGACTCCCAGCTGATCTTCCCACACTTGTTACTGCTGGAGGGACTGACATCGAAAGGGTTGCTTCCTACAAATATCTAGGCATTACAGTGAACGAAAACCTTACGTTTAAATCTCACATAGACAAACTTGTGTCAAAGCTGAAGCTTAAACTCTGCTTCTTTTTCAGAAACAGGTCCTGTTTTTCACTTAAAGTGAGAAGTCACCTGATCTCGACCACCTTCTTACCACTACTCGATTATGGTCACTTACTCTATATGTATGCACCTGATCAGTACCTTAGAAAGCTTGATACTGTGTACCATTCTGCCTTACGCTTTCTCACGGGATGTGGAAATCGAGTGCACCATTGCACCCTATATACCATTGCAAGTTATCCATCTCTACAAATACGGCGATTTTCTCGATGGCTCTCTCTGGTGCACAAAGCTCTGCTTAAACTGGTTCCCTCGTACCTAAGTGTGCTTCTGTGCACAAAGCAATATAAGTATGCCCTTCGTTCTCAAGCTGTTCTAACACTGGAAGTTCCCCATATGAGAACTGAATTGGGAAAAAGGGCTTTTAAATATGCTGCTCCTTCATCTTGGAACAAGATACAGGAGGACCTAAAATTACCAGGACTGGTCACCCTCGGAGAATTCAAAGCCATTTTAAAATCCTACGAACTCAGTTCCCTTGGTCAGTGCAACTGTGTTTGATCATTTGCCTGTTTGATAACTTGCCTGAAATTGTAAATGTTTTATCTGTATTTTATTGGGATGTTCTTTTTTATGTTGAAACTTTCTGCTGCCTTGCTTGGCCAGATCGCTCTTGAAAAAGAGATTTTAATCTCAATGATGCTTATCTGGTTAAATAAAGGATTTGATTGATTGATTGATAGTTTCATAACAATCTTAAGAATAAATGTGTGTGGTTTAAGTTACACAATTAAGAATATATGTATATCTTCAGAATAAAATACATTTTGTGTATTCCAAATGCTAAATGTAAAATACAATGTGTGTTTTCTTCAGAAAGTGCATTTATTTCAAATGTGTGTGTGTGTTTTCTTAATGCCAAAAGCCAAATGTAAAATACAATTTGTGTATTTCTTCAGAAAGTGCATTTATTCCAAGGTTTTCAGATGAAACATTTCAAATGTGTGTGTGTTTTCTTAATGCCAAAAGCCAAATGTAAAATACATTCTGTGTATTTCTTAAGAATCTATTATTCTTCAGAAATATTCAAATGTCTCTCTTTGCTGTTGGTGTGTAGAAAGAATACTCCCCAAGCTCTGTTTGACTCCACTCTGTAGGCTGTCTCCTCTCTCAAATGTCTCTCAGCAGATTGAAATGAAACGCTGCAGGTTCTCTGAAAATTCTGATAGTGACAACCCCCGTAGGTGTCATAGTAGGCGGGAGAATGACTAGGGCCAATAAGATGGCTCAAAACCATCTGCCAAAAGCAGATTTACGACTCTGCGACTTCCCGTTTCTGTAGAAAAAACGGCCCCCAAGGTGCGTGTATGTGTCTGTGTGTGTATTCCAAGGTTTACAGATTAAACATTTAAACTGTGTGTGAGAATTAAATTACATAATATAGTTTCAGAATAAATGTAAAATACAATTTCTGTATTCCAAATTCCAAATGTATGTATGTATGTATTTTAGTTTCTTGGATAAAGACATAATCTTTATACACTTGTGTTTAGGCAAAAAGAAAATTACAAATGTATCCCCTTAATGCTCTTTGGGTGCCAAAGTGCACCATTTCATTAGCATGCAAGGGTGTAGGGTTTGAATATATCGTTAATACGGTCCTGCGAAGTGTTTTTATTTAAAATAGATTCTTTAAAAAGGTTGCATTACAGTGTTTTATATTATTCCCTTTAATTATTACACATATATTACACTATATATGATAGCTTAAAGAGTAGGGCTGAAAATATAAAGTACAGAAAAGATCGGTGTGACAGTGAGGGTGTGTGTCTCTGTTCGGGGGTGTGAACAGGGCCCCTCTTAGGTGCTAAAACACAGCATGGTGGCGTGAAGATTAGGGGACATGCAAACTCAACACACATTTACAGTCATCATTCAAATGGTTTATATCTTTGTAACATGTACAAGTATTGTATTGTACAACATTATACTCATAGCATATTTTTTGCTCACACAATGTTCACATGTTTTCACACATATTTTAAAAGATTTCCCCATAAACATGCATTTGTCTTAATAAACTAACCTACACAATAACATACAACACTTTGATGAATATTGTTACACCGCTGACAGAGATGTATTATAATTATAATTTGGATAAAAACGTCAACTAATTGACTAAATGTAAATGTTGTAATACCAACTATTTGACAGTTTGGGACACGGTGGTGATTCTTATTTTCTTATATTGTAAAACTAAGACTAAAACTAAAATTAAAAGGCTACAGATCAGAGAAAGACTTATGTCTTGTTTACATCAGAGTCACCCATTTTCAATACATCAGGGCATACATCACATACTGATAGACATTAATGTTACATCCAGACATTTAGGACATAACAGATTACAAATACAGCACTGTTTGTGAAAACAGTCCAGAAAATATATGTCTGTCCAAGCTGTTTTAACTGTTTCAATAGGGTATTTCAACCATCTTTAATTAAGACTTATTTCTGGATATAGATCACCTCAAGGCCTGAATGTCCATACACTGTAGCAATGCTAAGCCTGCATTTTTAGGTCAACTTCCCTTTTTTAGCACGGTTCAGACATCACCACCCCCATTTAATGTCACAGTACCCTGAAATAGCACAGAGTGTGCGGAAAAGGTCTTTTTCAAAATAAAAAACTTTGAAACTTTGAAACCACCCTAGCTGATTTTAAAGTTCCAAATTAAGGACATTTAAAGAATGAGAGGGGCTAATGTCCCTGCATCATTGCATAACGTGGTGTTATATTTTATATTTATGACCTGACCATCTCCCCCATACCAACATCCTGCAGTTCATTAACTTCCTTCCTCTTTTTACCCCCAATGTTTTTGTATTATTCACATTAATTATTACACTTAAAGATATGATTAGGTATAAAAGTTAAAGACATGATAGCTTAGAGTTGGGGTGAAAATACAAAGTGCTGTAAATATCTGTCTTTTTGAGGATCTGGGTGTGAACAGGAGGGCCTGTTATAGGTGTCAAAACACTGCAAGGGGGTGTGAAAGTTTAGGGAACAAACAACCTCTGTATATTTGCTTGTAATACTCTGCATTTTACTCTAAACAAAACTAATAAAGTCAGTATTACAGCTAACTCTTTAAGTTTCAATAGTTTGGATTTAATACATAATTCGTTGGTATGTTCTCTTGAATCTACATTGTGAACTATTCTTACTGCTCTCTTCTGTAATATAAATAATGGCTTTATGTTGCTTTCATACGTGTTACCCCACAGTAACTCAAATATGGTAGTGTAGTGGGCACTTACATGGGCACTTACCTGGACGGGACATAATCCACCTACACTGTCACTTTAAGGACACGGGGCATCCGGGGTATCTAGAGCGGCCATATTAACGCTTCACTTGGTTTGTTGTGGTATCCATGGTTATGCTATTAAATGATGCACACTGATGTGTGGTCAAAGAAACTTCACTCTCTTTGGTCGTGATTTCCCGTCTCCTACATTGGTGAACCTGACGTTCTTGGACGCTTTCAAGGACGATTGAACAATGGAACAGGCAGTCGCGCTGAAGTTTGTGGAAGCAGCAGTCGCGCTGAAATTGCCAGAGTTCTGGGAAACGCAAGCTACTGCATGGTTTGTGCAGGCGGAGGCGCAGTTTGCAATAAAGAAAATAACGGAGGATGACACTAAGTACTATCACGTTGTCGCTGTGCTGGGGACTAACACGGCAGCCAGAGTGGTGAGTCTACTCACAAACCCTCCGGCGCATGACAAATATGGCACGCTGAAGGCACACTTGTTGAAGTGTTTTGAACTGTCTGAGGTGGAACGAGCTAACCGGCTGTTTTCATTGCAAGGTCTGGGCGACAGTAAACCGTCTGAGCTTATGGATAGGATGCTGGCGTTGATGGGAGAGCATGAGCCCAACCATTTTCTCTTCCGACAGCTGTTCTTGCGCCAGTTACCGGCTCAGGTAAGGGCCGCCTTGGCAAACACAACAATAAATGACTGCCGTATGTTAGCCGCGGAGGCGGATAAGTTCTTTTTGGCCAGCCAGCAGCAACACTGTACGGCCGTGTTCTATCATGACCAACCCTCTACCTCTCACCATGGGGATTATACCGTCGCTGCTGCGGTGGCAGCCCCTCGCCAGCGAGGGAGAGACACTGGCTGGTGTTTCTTTCACACCAAGTATGGAGCCAGGGCTAACCAATGCCGTCCCCCATGTACTTACAAGGGGCCGGGAAACGCCCGGGCCGGCGCTCAACAGTGGCCATGAGCGTTGGTGGGGCCGGCAGGCTACTGTTTATTCGGGACAACATCTCAGGCAGGCGTTTCATGTGCGACACAGGGGCACAGAGAAGCGTGCTGCCTGCGTCAAGGGTGGACACCCTGGCCGACGGGCATGGACTCCCTATGGAAGCTGCCAATGGTACTACGATCCGCACGTATTGCAGTAGGCTAGTGGAGTTGTGTTTTGGTGAGCGGCGGTTTAGCTGGAACTTCATTACTGCTGATGTGTCTGTGCCCCTGCTGGGTGCTGATTTTCTGTGTGCCTATGGATTGTTGGTGGATGTCAGGAACAATCGATTGATCGACGCCACCACCTTTTGTTCATTTGAATGTACTGTCGGGGCAGCGCCTCCTGTGGGTTTGTCTAACATGTTGTCTGTTACAGATGAGTTTCACCAGCTGCTAGCCGAGTTCCCTGTCCTTACCCAGCCCACTTTCTCGTCCTCCACCAGTAAGCACGGTGTGGAGCATCACATCGCTACGGCAGGTGCGCCAGTCTACTCCCGGGCTCGGCGCCTAGATCCTGCCAAGCTGGCCGTGGCCAAGGCAGAGTTTTCCAACATGGAGAACCTGGGTATTATCCGTCGTTCTGACAGCCCATGGGCCTCACCCCTTCACATTGTCCCCAAGGCTGCCGGCGGGTGGCGCCCGTGTGGCGATTACCGCCGCCTTAACGAGGTAACCACACCGGACCGATACCCGGTTCCACATATTCAGGATTTTTCAACCCCCCTACGATGGCCCGTTTCGGGTCCTACAGACGGGAAGTAAGACCTTCGTGGTGGACATTGGCGGTAAACCGGAACATGTCTCGGTGGACAGGCTTAAGCCAGCTCACTTGGATGTGGATCACCCCGTGGCACTCGCTCAGCCCCCGCGGCGGGGGCGACCTCCCCGTGTTAAACCTCGTCACCATAGGTCGCTTTTTGAAAATATGAGTCCCTCACCGCCCATTAGGCACCTTGCCCCTTGCCCTCCCCGCCACTGCAAGGCCCCAGGGGGTCCCACAGTAGCTCATATGCCGGCTCCAGTTGTTCGGAGCCGTTATGGTCGGGAGGTCCGTCTACCGACCCGTTTTGTGAGTTAGTAGGGTGAATTCTGGGGGGACATATGTAGTGGGCACTTACATGGGCACTTACCTGGACGGGACATAATCCACCTACACTGTCACTTTAAGGACACGGGGCATCCGGGGTATCTAGAGCGGCCATATTAACGCTTCACTTGGTTTGTTGTGGTATCCATGGTTATGCTATTAAATGATGCACACTGATGTGTGGTCAAAGAAACTTCACTCTCTTTGGTCGTGATTTCCCGTCTCCTACAGTAGGATGAGTGAACAATATAATATTCGCATATAATTATAATCAAGCACATTCTTTGCCTTGTTCAAAACAAAAACACTCTCGGATACCTTATTTTTTATGTACATTATATGAGGTTTCCATGTCAATTTCACATCCAACATAACACCCAGCATTTTTTAACTCAGATACTCTTTCAATATTAACTTCGTCAATACATAATGCAACATTGTCCTTCTTTCGATTAGTAAATATCATACATTTCGTTTTTTCCAAATTTAGGGATAGCTTATTGTTATTAAACCATATCGTAAATTTACACATTTCATTTACAATGTCATCTGCTAATTTTTTAAGGTATTTTCCTGAACTGAAGAAATTTGTATCGACAGCAAATAAAACAAATAGCAATATGTTTGACACTTCACATATATCATTAATATATAAAATAAAAAGTTTGGGCCCCAGGACCGAACCTCGAGGGTCACCACATTCAATATTCATACATTCAGATGTGTAACCAGAGAGTTGTACATATTGTTGTCTATTTTCAAGATAGCTACTTAACCAGTTCAACGCCACCCCTCTCACACTTTGTTTGTAATTTAGAAATTAAAATGTGATGATCAATCGTATCAAATGCTTTTTTTTTAAGTCAATAAACACCCCTATTGTGTAATTCCTTTCATCTACGGTTGTGGTTATTTCTTCATATATATTCATTAAGGCTAAGGCTGTAGATCGATTTGCCCTGAATCCATACCGACTCTCACTCAGTAGGTTATTCTTTTCAATAAAACTATCTAAGAATCTTGAAACAAGAATCTTGGAAAATTGTGAAAGCAAAGACAATGGTCAGTACTTGATAAAGATGTTTTTGTCCCCAGATTTAAATAGAGGAATAATGTAGTGAATTAATAGAATTTTCCCACAGGGATGAGGTTTATCTTATCTAAGTGTGCTAGTGTTTAATAGTGTATAGGGACATAGTGTGTAATAGTGTAATATAGTCATAGGGTAGTCATATAATAGTATGTAATAGTGTTATAGTGTAATAGTGTGTAATACTGCAATAGCTTAATACATTATTTTTTTATTTTTTTCCTCAAACAGACATGTTCATGTAACTTGCATCAATCCGATCATACTTATTATAATCTATACCCTTAATTTCAGTCACCTTTCAGCCAACTGAGTTGAAGAGTTGTAGCCTGGTCCTGATTTTATTTTTTTTTACCTACCAGATAATCTGTAGCAGGCTAAATGTGAATAAAACACATTGAAAGCCAGGTCAAGAGGCTAAAAGTGAGGTTGGGTTTCTTTTTCAGAAACAATCGTGCTTTTTTTTCTTTGAATGTCAATGATACACTTGAAATCGACATCTAAAACCATGAAACTGAGCGATACACTTAAAACAGACATGTCAACATAGTTTTTTTTACCTGTTTGCATAATGATAAGGTAAAAAAAACAAAGTGCTTCAATACAAATGTATTTTTTAGAAGTTTAGTAATATCAAGCCCCAAATGTATTTTCTTTAACCTGATCTAAGCTACATTATACAACTCATTGCTGAATTACTTTGCAGTGTCTAGTTTTTTTTAGCCCCCCAGAGTTTTATGCTCTCAATATTATGGATATGCATTAAATCCTACACACGATAGGAAATATTCAATCAACTCAAAGATGATAATTCTAAGGCAAATACATTTTAACTCACTCACCATAGTTAGTGTATAGTATGGCTAACATGTATGAAAGTTGTTGATACAATATTATAATTCATAATAATTTTGCAGAAAAAAGCTAAATACAGAGTATTACCGGCGAGGTTGTTTGATTTTTGTCCCGATGATTGAAGGAAATTCATTTTAAGAACTATTTAGCATGAAATATCTTAAAACAAAGATGTATTTTATACATTATAACCATGAAAATAATGCAATGTTAAGTTTTACCGTGATTATAGTGTTCACAGATAGGAATGTATTATTCACATTCAATTATCCAAATGTACTCTGTTTGAGTCAAATTTACTCTGTGAAATGTACTCTGCGAAATGTAAGGTGTAGCAAAAACAATTCATATTGTTTCAGTGATGGCCTGGTTGATAGGTCTATTGTCGACATGTCTTATTTTTTATTCTTATTTCACTGTATAGTGAATCCAGAGGTATAGTGGAGCGATTATATTTTGTTTTTTATAATATTTTATAATATCAAAACATGTCTTATGTTCTATAAAATGTTCTTATATATCTACAAGTCTTATAGAATGATGTAAAAAGAGTTCTACTAATATATTTCACTTTAAAAACGTGTACAGAAAGATACATTTCCGACCCCCGGAGCCCTGTCGGAGTGTATACAGGTTCTGTACAGTATACCATATACAAATCCCATATGGTCTAGCGGTAAGGATGCCCTGCTTTCATCAGGGAGGCGCGGGTTCGACTCCTGCTATGGGAATAACACCTTTTTCTATACATAGCAAATGTGTTGGTATGCTTTATTGTAACTGTTTGACTGTTTTTAGTGCAACACTACTGTCACCAACATCTAATAAGGGTTATCTCCTCAACACTAGGTCTGAGATGCATTTAAGTCCTATCGATAGGTTTTTCCATACCTTTGCAAGGATATGTATGACTGTGCTACATTCATTTATTTTAAATTTGGTGGACTTTATGGTATTTATAGCGTATTCATGATAGTTTAAAGAATATGTGTTTAACCAGAGGGGTGATTCATGTATTGTTGGACCTTACAAATATGATTTGATCCCAACAAGTGGTGACATTTCGAAGTCTTAAAGGGGTCACATTCACATAGCTGAATATAGTTGCACAACTGGATAATATTTGTATTATTACTAGGATGAACTTAAAATCATTCAAAACAATTATTACATAACAATTATTACAATGAAACGCAGATGGTTATATTATAATTTTTTATTAAAGAATATTGCAGAGCATGCTGCAACCTTTTTTATCAATAATATAAGCGTGCATAACATCAATAATGTGATTAATATCTAAAGTTTCTAAACACTTATGATTTTTCAGTTTAAAAGCCGTAACATCCACTATTACGGTGTATAAACATAACAGGTGTGCTCTGTTAAAATGACCATTCATATGATCTAAAATAGTAACTAAACCGTTTTCAGATAGAAGACTTTCATCCTCTGAGAGTGTCTCTATCATATATTGCCAATTATTTAACAAGCCTTTCTCTCTCACCAGCTTCAACATATTTTCAAAAAGCCTTAAGCGCAGGCTATTGACATTCCCGTTTACAGTGTACAACTGGGCATCGTTGACTTTATTAGCTATAGCATGCTTTAAAAGCAATGCGATATCATCGTTTATAGAGCTCATAATACAGCTGGTAGTCCTGCTGAAGAAATTACCCATTTCCTATGCTACGATCCTGGTACTTTAAACAACAGCTGATACTTCAAAGTTTCTGTCAAAGACTGTGACTGTCAAAAAGATTGTGAGGGTGTATATTTCTGTAAGGGGATGGGGGCAAAGCTTCGGACGGGTCTGTATGACGCTATAGATGTGTAGGATAGAAACCTATATATTTAGAGAGTTACCTCTTAGAGAGACCCTAAAAAATAAAATGGCGAGCAGTCTAGCTACAACGGTTAGCCATGTTACGGACAGAGCTACCAGGATTAAAACCATGTTACTTGCACCTTGCAGATATGGTAGAGAGATCTATAACGAACTATGCCCGGTCCTCGGTGGTGTCCTAGGATTTGAATACGATGCTAGAGCTGAGAGAATTCTGTTCTACAAGATGACCATGGAGGATTTCCAGGGCGTTGCAAGCAGGCCTGAGATGTATCTAAAGGAGTCGGAATTTTGGGAAATGAAAAAGGCTTCTTTTAAGTCTATGGATGGATTAGTGGGTAAAACGCTTAAGGACGGACAGCTAATCACTCTGTTAATAGGCCATAGCCGGCTAGGGTACGGGTATGTGCATTACGTGGGTAGGATATCTATAAAAAGTACTCCGACACTTGATGTAGAGGCTGATCTAGCCATCTCCAGGCGGTATAATTCAACTCTTGAACATTTCATCTTCTCACTTCCGGTAACAAAGTGGCTGCAATGTCTCCAGACATGCGGGGAGGTCCTTCAAGAGGTGTTCGAGGTGAGAAGAGGCTCTTACAGAGCGAATCAGGGGACCTAGAGTACGATTGACCCCAGCGAGGGGGCGGAGGATGGGGCGTGTCAACCCTAAATCCTCCTTTAAAAAGCATTTTGTACTTTTAGATAGCAATCATGGCTTTGTATATGTCACATGAGGCTGATCCTGCTAACACCGCCTTGGATACACTAGATAGCCTGTCTCCACTATACACGCCTGATGCTGTTGAGACACTACCCGCAGGCGGTTATAGATTCATGGACCCTCCTTCAACGCGATCAAACTTTGCTTACTATGTGAGACAGGGGGGAGATCCTTCTAACTCTGCATTGGATACACTAGATAGCCTGTTTCCATTATACACGCCTGACGTGGAAGTTGAGACATTACCCGTACCCCTGTATGGTTCAACTAAAACTCCTTCATTGCTAAGCCTCCTAGACACCTTTAGGACTAGTTACAGCCCTCTTTCAACGATTTGGGAGACTTCATCGCCTGATTCACCACCGTCAAACCCCGTCAGGTGTACGAATCCTAATAGCCCCTGGTACACGGGTCCTTGGGATACTTCGTCGCCGGATTCATCACAGCCAACCCCCTTCATGCGTATGGATGTCCCTCCTAATAGCCCCTGCTACACCCCTCCTACATCAGAATCTGATGTATTCCACCCTGACCCCGAAGAAATACCTATCGTTGATGTAACCAACATAGCATCAGCACTGCCATCCCCAACAGGGGGTAAGGTTAAGAGACTGTGTCCTACTAGAAGAAAAACCTTCCACTTCCCAATCAAAGTATCTACTCTTAAAGCCTTAGTGACAGCCGCGGAGCTGTTGGGACAATTGTACATCGATGGGTAAACGGGAATGTCAATAGCCTGCGCTTAAGGCTTTTTGAAAATATGTTGAAGCTGGTGAGAGAGAAAGGCTTGTTAAATAATTGGCAATATATGATAGAGACACTCTCAGAGGATGAAAGTCTTCTATCTGAAAACGGTTTAGTTACTATTTTAGATCATATGAATGGTCATTTTAACAGAGCACACCTGTTATGTTTATACACCGTAATAGTGGATGTTACGGCTTTTAAACTGAAAAATCATAAGTGTTTAGAAACTTTAGATATTAATCACATTATTGATGTTATGCACGCTTATATTATTGATAAAAAAGGTTGCAGCATGCTCTGCAATATTCTTTAATAAAAAATTATAATATAACCATCTGCGTTTCATTGTAATAATTGTTATGTAATAATTGTTTTGAATGATTTTAAGTTCATCCTAGTAATAATACAAATATTATCCAGTTGTGCAACTATATTCAGCTATGTGAATGTGACCCCTTTAAGACTTCGAAATGTCACCACTTGTTGGGATCAAATCATATTTGTAAGGTCCAACAATACATTAATCACCCCTCTGGTTAAACACATATTCTTTAAACAATTCAATAAGAAGTATCACTATCATGAATAAGCTATAAATACCATAAAGTCCACCAAATTTAAAATAAATGAATGTAGCACAGTCATACATATCCTTGCAAAGGTATGGAAAAACCTATCGATAGGACTTAAATGCATCTCAGACCTAGTGTTGAGGAGATAACCCTAGACCCTTCTTAGATGTTGGTGACAGTAGTGTTGCACTAAAAACAGTCAAACAGTTACAATAAAGCATACCAACACATTTGCTATGTATAGAAAAAGGTGTTATTCCCATAGCAGGAGTCGAACCCGCGCCTCCCTGATGAAAGCAGGGTATCCTTACCGCTAGACCATATGGGATTTGTATATGGTATACTGTACAGAACCTGTATACACTCCGACAGGGCTCCGGGGGTCGGAAATGTATCTTTCTGTACACGTTTTTAAAGTGAAATATATTAGTAGAACTCTTTTTACATCATTCTATAAGACTTGTAGATATATAAGAACATTTTATAGAACATAAGACATGTTTTGATATTATAAAATATTATAAAAAACAAAATATAATCGCTCCACTATACCTCTGGATTCACTATATAGTGAAATAAGAATAAAAAATAAGACATGTCGACAATAGACCTATCAACCAGGCCATCACTGAAACAATATGAATTGTTTTTGCTACACCTTACATTTCGCAGAGTACATTTCACAGAGTAAATTTGACTCAAACAGAGTACATTTGGATAATTGAATGTGAATAAAACATTCCTATCTGTGAACACTATAATCACGGTAAAACCTAACATTGCATTATTTTCATGGTTATAATGTATAAAATACATCTTTGTTTTAAGATATTTCATGCTAAATAGTTCTTAAAATGAATTTCCTTCAATCATCGGGACAAAAATCAAACAACCTCGCCGGTAATACTCTGTATTTAGCTTTTTTCTGCAAAATTATTATGAATTATAATATTGTATCAACAACTTTCATACATGTTAGCCATACTATACACTAACTATGGTGAGTGAGTTAAAATGTATTTGCCTTAGAATTATCATCTTTGAGTTGATTGAATATTTCCTATCGTGTGTAGGATTTAATGCATATCCATAATATTGAGAGCATAAAACTCTGGGGGGCTAAAAAAAACTAGACACTGCAAAGTAATTCAGCAATGAGTTGTATAATGTAGCTTAGATCAGGTTAAAGAAAATACATTTGGGGCTTGATATTACTAAACTTCTAAAAAATACATTTGTATTGAAGCACTTTTACCTTATCATTATGCAAACAGGTAAAAAAAACTATGTTGACATGTCTGTTTTAAGTGTATCGCTCAGTTTCATGGTTTTAGATGTCGATTTCAAGTGTATCATTGACATTCAAAGAAAAAAAAGCACGATTTGTTTCTGAAAAAGAAACCCACCCTCACTTTTAGCCTCTTGACCTGGCTTTCAATGTGTTTTATTCACATTTAGCCTGCTACAGATTATCTGGTAGGTAAAAAAAAAAAAAACTCAGGACCAGGCTACAACTCTTCAACTCAGTTGGCTGAAAGGTGACTGAAATTAAGGGTATAGATTATAATAAGTATGATCGGATTGATGCAAGTTACATGAACATGTCTGTTTGAGGAAAAAAAAAAAAAAATGTATTAAGCTATTGCAGTATTACACACTATTACACTATAACACTATTACATACTATTATATGACTACCCTATGACTATATTACACTATTACACACTATGTCCCTATACACTATTATGCAAAAAAGGGACGTTGGGACCGCACTCTGAATATCGTTGTTTTTATTTTCAAAGGACACAAAACGTTTTCAGCCATCCGGCCTTCATCAGTGTGTAAATGACAACTGTGACAAACATAACTTAAGTAGGCTGTACTTGACACCAGGTGGGAACAATCGGCAATCAGTTAACAGTTAACAGGCTAGGTTGACGTCATGATTGGTAGCAGGGCTAGATTGACAAGTAGATATCACAATATCACAATATCACAATATCACATAAATGTGTATGATGGTAATATATGAAAACATCAAATTGATACATATTACAATATTTACAGACCTGTATGGAATAAAAAAAGACAGTACATTGGGGTGCATCAGGTTGTTAAACCGTTCATTAAACAGTGTACTAGTTTTTCTCTCTCATACAGTAGATAACTTAGGATAGTATCTACAGGAATGGAGCCAAAAATGGACTCTTCATTCATCCCAGATGGAATACATCGATTTGAGCCGATGTCAATACAATATATAATTTAATTTACAACTCTGTATGGAACAAAAACAGTACATTGGGGGTATCAGGTTGTATGACCGTTCATTAATCAGTGTACTAGTTTTTTGTTTATACAGTAGATAACTTATGATAGCTAGAGGAATGGAGTCAAATTGAACTCTTCATTCATCCCAACTGGATACATAGATTTGAGCCGATGAATCCATACACATTCCCGTTGCAAAAGCAGTTGTTCATGGTTGCCACCTCTTCTATTAAGAAAAACCATCTCTAGACCTATGCACTTGAGGTCATTAATTTTATGATCCATTACGTTAAAATGTCATGTCACAGGGGAATTAATGTCAGTCCGCTTTATATTGCTTCTGTGTTCGTTCAATCTGATTTTTAATTTGCGGGATGTCTGTCCAATATAGTATTTTTTACATGGGCAGAATAATAGATAAATTATGTGTGTGGAATTACATGTTATTAGCGATCTGATCTTGTAATTCTTCCCGGTGTGGGAGTCGTTAAATGTGTTTGTTTTGATCATGTGGCTGCAAGATGTGCATGATCTACATGGGAAGCTTCCATGAATAAAAGGTTCTGGCTTTGAATACGAGTCCGCTCTGACAAGGCGGTCCTTCAGGTTTGTAGCTCTTTTATGTGTAAAACGTGGAGGGTGTTGGAAGCGATCATTTAACGTTCTATCCGATGATAGAATGTGCCAGTGTTTCATGACTGTAGACTTGATAACGTAACTAAATGGATCATAAGTAAGGACATAATTAATGGTGCCTGGTGTTCTGTTTCTTTCTTTCTTTCGGAATAGTTATTTTCTTTCGATTTGGTTTACTGTGGTCATGGCAGAGTTAAGACACTGCTTTGGGTAGCCATTTTCATCAAATCGTCCCAACATATTTTCACTTTCGGAGTGAAACTCATCTTGGGAGCTACAGATACGTTTGAGTCTGTATATGTCATGTACAGAGGTCTACTGACCATACAAGATAGTAATCTGGGCAGGTGTTACATGAGCAAAAAACAACCCCCTCAGTAGAAAAATGCTTCTCAAACAGTCCCGGGTAGGCAGATAGTAAACAGAGACGTTTTCAAATGGTAAATCAGATTTATTATGTGTGGGGCTTCCAACCCACGGCCTTTTCCCAAAGGGAAAAGGGGATGTTGTCAGTGGGGATTTCAACCCAGATCACACAACGGGAAAAAGGTAAGGGGAGAACAAACACGGTACACATACAGACAAACAAACAATAAATAAGTGAACTATGTGTCCTTCATAAAACACCACCACCATTTGGGGATCGATCCACAACCAGTGATCACTAATACCGCGCCACCACTATATCGCTTCCAACGCGACAGCTAAGAGAGAAGGCAGCCTCCTCACTCCACTCTGAGACGTGGCAGTGACTCCCAATGAGGCGCCTCGTGTGTGTGCCATCTTCCAGGTTATATCCACTTATCCAACTGACTGCCCACAGGTGTAACCAAGCAGGTGCAATCAGCTCAATCAGGAGGATGAGAGGTATCTGGGAAAAGAGAAAAGAAACAGGATTAGAAGATGACACATCACACAACCAGGAATAACATAACCCATACTCATGATACTAATCTGATGTTCACATGGTCTTCCAAATACAGTAATAATGATAATGACCAACCCACGTACATCACAGTATAGTTGACTTACAGGCAGGCTTTTCTTTAAAGGCACTGGGTGGTGACTAGAAAACTGTAGGAGATTGTTTTTATCCGTTGGTTTTCTGTAGATAGTTGTGGCAATTAGGTTATTAATTTTAGTTAGTTTAACATCTAGGAAGTGAATGGATTCTCGGCTCTTTTCCATACTAAAAGTGATGGATTCTACACAAGAGTTCAAATATGACAAAAAGGATGACAGCTCTATTTCGTTTCCTGACCAGACCATGAAAACATCATCGATAAATCAAAAAAATATTTGATATGGGGTCCATATAACACATTGTTGTAAATGAAGTCCTCCTCGAACTTACCCATAAATAAACACGCATAGGCGCATGCGGATGGGGATCCCATAGCAGACCCATATTCCTGTTGGTAATAGGTATTTTCAAACATAAATACATTTCTATTCAATGTAAATTTCATTAGTTCCATGATAAATTCATGTGGGGGCGTTTGGTCTGGGTGTTTCCTTAGGAAATGGTTCAAAGCTTCTAGACCAAGGTTGTGGTTAATGTTGGAATATAGCGAAGTAACGTCTAGGGTTACAAGGATATCACTGTCACCAATATTTCTGACTAAATCTAGTTTAGATAGAAAATCAGAGGTATCTTTTATATACGAGGGAAGTTTCCAAACCAGTGGTTGGATGTGGTAGTCTACAAACTTGGAGGCATTCTCTGTGAGTGATCCTCTCCCCGAGATTATAGGTTGGAGTGGAGGGTCGTTTGGGCATTTGTGCACCTTGGCTAAACCATAGATGACAGGTGTGATAGGGAACTCGTCCACCAGGAATTTTGCTTCTTTTGCAGTGACCCATTTATTTTCTTCAGCTCTTTTGATTATCTGTTTCAATTCTAGGTTGTAGTTATTCCTGGGATTCAGTAAAATTCTCTTATAATATTTGGTGTCAGTTAACATCTCTTTGATTTTTTCACTGTATCTAGGCGTATCCATTATAGAGATTCCACCGCCTTTGTCACAAGCCTTAATGGTGATATTTCTGTTCTTGGCTAGTTGGTCTGCAGCCTTTCTTTCGGTTTGAGAGAAGTTTTTTCTCTTGCTATTAATCAGTTGTTCGCTTTCCACAAACTGATTTTCAACTTCATCCTCTACCAGTCTACAAAAAGCATTAATAGAGTGATTGTTGACCATAGGGTTGAAAGTGCTTTTGGGTCTGAACACTTTAACACTGGGATCTGGTAAGACATTGGATTCAGAATTAGCAAAAAAAGCTTTCAGTTTAACATTTCTGAAAAAACGGAACATTTCTTTTTTTATAGTAAACGAATCAATTAATGGTGTTGGAACAAACGACAGTCCCTTGGTCAATACCTGTTTCTCAGTGTCAGTGAGAACGTGAGAAGAGAGGTTGAAGATGAGGTTTTCGGGTGGTGGTCTCACCACCTGCATTGGCCCCAATTCCTCCCTCTCCCTCCCCTTGCCCCTCTTTCCCCGCCGGGTGCGGGCCACATGTCGTGTGGATCTTCCTGTTCTCTGTCGCGTAGTCTCTGCGAGGATCTTGTCGGGGGTCTGGGCTGTCTCCGCCTGAAAAAACGGCGTTGTTGTGGAGCCTGTCCCTGGGATCGCTCGCTGCCAGAGGTGTCTGACCAGTCGCTGGGTGGATGGGTTTTCGTGGGGCGGGGTCGCGGTCCGCGCGTCAGCCATGGGTAGACGCGGAATCCATTCACTTCCTAGATGTTAAACTAACTAAAATTAATAACCTAATTGCCACAACTATCTACAGAAAACCAACGGATAAAAACAATCTCCTACAGTTTTCTAGTCACCACCCAGTGCCTTTAAAGAAAGGCCTGCCTGTAAGTCAACTATACAGACTCAAACGTATCTGTAGCTCCCAAGATGAGTTTCACTCCGAAAGTGAAAATATGTTGGGACGATTTGATGAAAAGGGCTACCCAAAGCAGTGTCTTAACTCTGCCATGGCCACAGTAAACCAAATCGAAAGAAAATAACTATTCCGAAAGAAAGAAAGAAACAGAACACCAGGCACCATTAATTATGTCCTTACTTATGATCCATTTAGTTACGTTATCAAGTCTACAGTCATGAAACACTGGCACATTCTATCATCGGATAGAACGTTAAATGATCGCTTCCAACACCCTCCACGTTTTACACATAAAAGAGCTACAAACCTGAAGGACCGCCTTGTCAGAGCGGACTCGTATTCAAAGCCAGAACCTTTTATTCATGGAAGCTTCCCATGTAGATCATGCACATCTTGCAGCCACATGATCAAAACAAACACATTTAACGACTCCCACACCGGGAAGAATTACAAGATCAGATGGCTAATAACATGTAATTCCACACACATAATTTATCTATTATTCTGCCCATGTAAAAAATACTATATTGGACAGACATCCCGCAAATAAAAAATCAGATTGAACGAACACAGAAGCAATATAAAGCGGACTGACATTAATTCCCCTGTGGCACGACATTTTAACGAAATGGATCATAAAATTAATGACCTCAAGTGCATAGGTCTAGAGATGGTTTTTCTTAATAGAAGAGGTGGCAACCATGAACAACTGCTTTTGCAACGGGAATGTGTATGGATTCATCGGCTCAAATCTATGTATCCAGTTGGGATGAATGAAGAGTTCAATTTGACTCCATTCCTCTAGCTATCATAAGTTATCTACTGTATAAACAAAAAACTAGTACACTGATTAATGAACGGTCATACAACCTGATACCCCCAATGTACTGTTTTTGTTCCATACAGAGTTGTAAATTAAATTATATATTGTATTGACATCGGCTCAAGTCGATGTATTCCATCTGGGATGAATGAAGAGTCCATTTTTGGCTCCATTCCTGTAGATACTATCCTAAGTTATCTACTGTATGAGAGAGAAAAACTAGTACACTGTTTAATGAACGGTTTAACAACCTGATGCACCCCAATGTACTGTCTTTTTTTATTCCATACAGGTCTGTAAATATTGTAATATGTATCAATTTGATGTTTTCATATATTAAATGTCAAGTTAGACCGCGCTCTCAAGATACGACACTGGGTGCTGAAATCCCATTAAGTATTATATAAAAGAAGCAGTGAAGCCAGACCAGCACTCTCAGGTTAAAAATTTAATGGCAGCCTGAAACAAACATGTTTCGGAAATATGTATTCCTTCTTCAGTGTTATAGCTTGCAATGGACTTGCAGTCAAGATAATGGTTATATACACACAGGTGGTTAATTGGCAGGAAATGACATCACAGCGCAGGTGTGCCTGAGTCTATTGGTCCTCAATGACAAAAGAAAAGACCTATCAAAATAGAGTCTGTTAGTAAATACAAATTATACAAATATACCATGTATAAAAGACATATAAAAAGGCATAAAAAACACAAAAGCAAAAGCAAAAATTGCATTACATTACCCTACCAGAAACTTGCTATGTAACATGCCCGTAGTTTATAGGGCTAATTTAGCCCCTATACTTTTTTCTTTTTTCTTTTAAGCATCAAAGGATAAACATACCTCTTGCAGGAAACAACCACTTGGATTAAACCATATAGATAAAAGGTACTTAAAGGAAACAGGTTAAAACGTTCTCTTCATTCATTCCTCTAGGTTCTATGCAATCAAACAGGTGGATATAATAACATTCCCGTTGTAACAGTAACTTATGTCTGTCTCCCCCTCTCGCGGGCCTGTTGACTAACTCAAGTCCCATGTATCTGAGATCGTTAACGGTATGTTTACACCTGGAAAAGTGTCTAGCTACTGACGACTTTATATCTGAATTTCTCACTGAACACTTATGTTCACTGATTCTTGTTTTAAAGGCTCTGGTTGTCTTCCCCACATAAGAAAAATCACACGGGCATTTTAGTAGATACACAAGATTGGCTGAATTACACGTGATACGCCCTTTAACAGGTATTTTTTTGTTCGTTTTCGGGTGCGTGTAAAATTTCTCTTTGATCATGCCTTGACACTGTACACAGGCTTGACATGGAAAATTTCCATCAGGGATATTAGACAAAAAATTTGTAGGTTTCCTTACGGGCAAGTCGGTTTTAACTAATAGGTTGGATAAATTCGCTTGTCTTTTATAAAAGTAATTAGGCGAATGTTGAAACGCTGTCCCTATTATTGGATCCGACTGTAGAATATGCCAATATTTATTGACAATGCTCCGTATGCCTTTCGTAATGGGGCTAAAAGTGGACACGAAAGATAGAAAAGAAAGGTATTTAAACCACGCAGCGTGTTTACCCCTCATCTCAACCCACCCTCAGTGGAGACATTCTGCAGATTGGTACAACTTGATGTCCTTAAATTATGTGAAACCAGTCACAAAGCCCACCTTTACCCTAATTTATTAGAATCAGAGTCAGCAGCTCTCAAGGATCTTATTAAGAACGATGATTTAATTTTTAGGAAAGCCGATAAAGGTTCCGGAATCGTGCTCCAAAATAAGAGTTTGTATGTATCCGAGATCAATAGACAATTGAACGATATTGAGGTTTATACCCTTTTAAATACAGACCCAGTATTTAAATTTTCCGCGGAAATTAAGACTACCCTTAAAAGCCTTAGATTGGCAGAGGTGATTACAGAAAATGAATTTAAGTTTATGTTCGTAGAGTACCCAGTTACGCCTATTATTTACACTTTACCGAAGATCCATAAGGATCTGGTTAACCCTCCTGGTCGACCGATCGTCTCTGGTATAGGTTCCGCTACAGAAAAAATCTCGCAATTTGTTGACTCGCATATTAAGGATTTGGCCTCTTCTCAGCGTGGTTATTTGAAAGACACTACTACATTTTTGAACAAACTTTCGACCTGTAATATTAGTCCCTTGGACTTATTAGTTACCATAGACGTAGTCAGTTTATACCCCAGCATTCCACATGCTGACGCGCTGGACGCACTGAGTTTTTATCTAAACTCGAGAGAGGAATTACTCCCCTCCACAGAAGCGCTAGTTAATCTAGCCGACCTAGTACTAACTCGGAATTATTTTAGATTCCAAGATAAATACTACTTGCAAAACAGAGGCCTCAGCATGGGCTCCCCAGCCGCTGTGAACCTAGCCAATCTGTACATGTCCAAGTATGAGTCTGACCACATTTTTAATAATAACCCGTTTGAGAAATTCGTCAAATCCTATATGAGATATATCGATGATATGTTCTTTATTTGGTCTGGTACATCGTCTGATCTTGAAGCCTTCCTTGAGTACTTGAACACCTGCAGAGAAACTATAAAGTTTACATTAAAGTCTGATATACATACTTTACCTTTCCTAGATGTTTTGATCAAGAAAGCCCCGGATGGTATTTCTTTACATACAGAGGTCTTCAAAAAGGAGACAGACCGTAACTCATTCTTACATTATTCCAGTTACCACACTCCTGCCTTGAAAAATAGTCTACCTTTCAGCCAAATACTCCGTTATAGGAGAATTTACGACACTGAAGATAGATTTACTGCACAAGCAGAAGTTCTAAGAAGCAGTTTTCATGACAGAGGCTATAGTGTCGATTTGACACGTAAAGCCCTGAATAAAACCAAGCTGATTGATAGGGCCTCGTTGTTTATCCCCAAAAAGAAAAAAGAAAACACAGACAAAGTATCTTTCGTGTCCACTTTTAGCCCCATTACGAAAGGCATACGGAGCATTGTCAATAAATATTGGCATATTCTACAGTCGGATCCAATAATAGGGACAGCGTTTCAACATTCGCCTAATTACTTTTATAAAAGACAAGCGAATTTATCCAACCTATTAGTTAAAACCGACTTGCCCGTAAGGAAACCTACACATTTTTTGTCTAATATCCCTGATGGAAATTTTCCATGTCAAGCCTGTGTACAGTGTCAAGGCATGATCAAAGAGAAATTTTACACGCACCCGAAAACGAACAAAAAAATACCTGTTAAAGGGCGTATCACGTGTAATTCAGCCAATCTTGTGTATCTACTAAAATGCCTGTGTGATTTTTCTTATGTGGGGAAGACAACCAGAGCCTTTAAAACAAGAATCAGTGAACATAAGTGTTCAGTGAGAAATTCAGATATAAAGTCGTCAGTAGCTAGACACTTTTCCAGGTGTAAACATACCGTTAACGATCTCAGATACATGGGACTTGAGTTAGTCAACAGGCCCGCGAGAGGGGGAGACAGACATAAGTTACTGTTACAACTGTTACAACCTGCGCTGTGATGTCATTTCCTGCCAATTAACCACCTGTGTGTATATAACCATTATCTTGACTGCAAGTCCATTGCAAGCTATAACACTGAAGAAGGAATACATATTTCCGAAACATGTTTGTTTCAGGCTGCCATTAAATTTTGAACCTGAGAGTGCTGGTCTGGCTTCACTGCTTCTTTTATATAATGTTTTCATATATTACCATCATACACATTTATGTGATATTGTCATATTGTGATATTGTGATATCTACTTGTCAATCTAGCCCTGCTACCAATCATGACGTCAACCTAGCCTGTTAACTGTTAACTGATTGCCGATTGTTCCCACCTGGTGTCAAGTACAGCCTACTTAAGTTATGTTTGTCACAGTTGTCATTTACACACTGATGAAGGCCGGATGGCTGAAAACGTTTTGTGTCCTTTGAAAATAAAAACAACGATATTCAGAGTGCGGTCCCAACGTCCCTTTTTTGCATATTTAATATTGGACTACGCACCTGTCTGAGCGCAGTGGTTACCCTTTTTCTACCTATACACTATTAAACACTAGCACACTTAGATAAGATAAACCTCATCCCTGTGGGAAAATTCTATTAATTCACTACATTATTCCTCTATTTAAATCTGGGGACAAAAACATCTTTATCAAGTACTGACCATTGTCTTTGCTTTCACAATTTTCCAAGATTCTTGATTCAAGATTCTTAGATAGTTTTATTGAAAAGAATAACCTACTGAGTGAGAGTCGGTATGGATTCAGGGCAAATCGATCTACAGCCTTAGCCTTAATGAATATATATGAAGAAATAACCACAACCGTAGATGAAAGGAATTACACAATAGGGGTGTTTATTGACTTAAAAAAAAAGCATTTGATACGATTGATCATCACATTTTAATTTCTAAATTACAAACATACGGTGTGAGAGGGGTGGCGTTGAACTGGTTAAGTAGCTATCTTGAAAATAGACAACAATATGTACAACTCTCTGGTTACACATCTGAATGTATGAATATTGAATGTGGTGACCCTCGAGGTTCGGTCCTGGGGCCCAAACTTTTTATTTTATATATTAATGATATATGTGAAGTGTCAAACATATTGCTATTTGTTTTATTTGCTGTCGATACAAATTTCTTCAATTTAGGAAAATACCTTAAAAGATTTGCAGATGACATTGTAAATGAAATGTGTAAATTTACGATATGGTTTAATAACAATAAGCTATCCCTAAATTTGGAAAAAACGAAATGTATGATATTTACTAATCGAAAGAAGGACAATGTTGCATTATGTATTGACGAAGTTAATATTGAAAGAGTATCTGAGTTAAAAAATGCTGGGTGTTATGTTGGATGTGAAATTGACATGGAAACCTCATATAATGTACATAAAAAATAAGGTATCCGAGAGTGTTTTTGTTTTGAACAAGGCAAAGAATGTGCTTGATTATAATTCTATGCGAATATTATATTGTTCACTCATCCTACCATATTTGAGTTACTGTGGGGTAACACGTATGAAAGCAACATAACGCCATTATTTATATTACAGAAGAGAGCAGTAAGAATAGTTCACAATGTAGATTCAAGAGAACATACCAACGAATTATGTATTAAATCCAAACTATTGAAACTTAAAGAGTTAGCTGTAATACTGACTTTATTAGTTTTGTTTAGAGTAAAATGCAGAGTATTACAAGCAAATATACAGAGGTTGTTTGTTCCCTAAACTTTCACACCCCCTTGCAGTGTTTTGACACCTATAACAGGCCCCCTGTTCACACCCAGATCCTCAAAAAGACAGATATTTACAGCACTTTGTATTTTCACCCCAACTCTAAGCTATCATGTCTTTAACTTTTATACCTAATCATATCTTTAAGTGTAATAATTAATGTGAATAATACAAAAACATTGGGGGTAAAAAGAGGAAGGAAGTTAATGAACTGCAGGATGTTGGTATGGGGGAGATGGTCAGGTCATAAATATAAAATATAACACCACGTTATGCAATGATGCAGGGACATTATCCCCTCTCATTCTTTAAATGTCCTTAATTTGGAACTTTAAAATCAGCTAGGGTGGTGAATGGTGTACAGTTTCAAAGTTTTTTATTTTGAAAAAGGCCTTTTCCCCACACTCTGTGCTATTTCAGGGTACTGTGACATTAAATGGGGGTGGTGATGTCTGAACCGTGCTAAAAAAGGGAAGTTGACCTAAAAATGCAGGCTTAGCATTGCTACAGTGTATGGACATTCAGGCCTTGAGGTGATCTATATCCAGAAATAAGTCTTAATTAAAGATGGTTGAAATACCCTATTGAAACAGTTAAAACAGCTTGGACAGACATATATTTTCTGGACTGTTTTCACAAACAGTGCTGTATTTGTAATCTGTTATGTCCTAAATGTCTGGATGTAACATTAATGTCTATCAGTATGTGATGTATGCCCTGATGTATTGAAAATGGGTGACTCTGATGTAAACAAGACATAAGTCTTTCTCTGATCTGTAGCCTTTTAATTTTAGTTTTAGTCTTAGTTTTACGATATAAGAAAATAAGAATCACCACTGTGTCCCAAACTGTCAAATAGTTGGTATTACAACATTTACATTTAGTCAATTAGTTGACGTTTTTATCCAAATTATAATTATAATACATCTCTGTCAGCGGTGTAACAATATTCATCAAAGTGTTGTATGTTATTGTGTAGGTTAGTTTATTAGGACAAATGCATGTTTATGGGGAAATCTTTTAAAATATGTGTGAAAACATGTGAACATTGTGTGAGCTAAAAATATGCTATGAGTATAATGTTGTACAATACAATACTTGTACATGTTACAAAGATATTAACCATTTGAATGATGACTGTAAATGTGTGTTGAGTTTGCATGTCCCCTAATCTTCACGCCCCCATGCTGTGTTTTAGCACCTAAGAGGGGCCCTGTTCACACCCCCGAACAGAGACACACACCCTCACTGTCACACCGATCTTTTCTGTACTTTATATTTTCAGCCCTACTCTTTAAGCTATCATATATAGTGTAATATATGTGTAATAATTAAAGGGAATAATATAAAACACTGTAATGCAACCTTTTTAAAGAATCTATTTTAAATAAAAACACTTCGCAGGACCGTATTAACGATATATTCAAACCCTACACCCTTGCATGCTAATGAAATGGTGCACTTTGGCACCCAAAGAGCATTAAGGGGATACATTTGTAATTTTCTTTTTGCTTAAACACAAGTGTATAAAGATTATGTCTTTATCCAAGAAACTAAAATACATACATACATACATTTGTAATTTGGAATACAGAAATTGTATTTTACATTTATTCTGAAACTATATTATGTAATTTAATTCTCACACACAGTTTAAATGTTTAATCTGTAAACCTTGGAATACACACACAGACACATACACGCACCTTGGGGGCAATTTTTTCTACAGAAACGGGAAGTTGCAGAGTCGTAAATCTGCTTTTGGCAGATGGTTTTGAGCCATCTTATTGGCCCTAGTCATTCTCCCGCCTACTATGACACCTACGGGGGTTGTCACTATCAGAATTTTCAGAGAACCTGCAGCGTTTCATTTCAATCTGCTGAGAGACATTTGAGAGAGAAGACAGCCTACAGAGTGGAGTCAAACAGAGCTTGGGGAGTATTCTTTCTACACACCAACAGCAAAGAGAGACATTTGAATATTTCTGAAGAATAATAGATTCTTAAGAAATACACAGAATGTATTTTACATTTGGCTTTTGGCATTAAGAAAACACACACACATTTGAAATGTTTCATCTGAAAACCTTGGAATAAATGCACTTTCTGAAGAAATACACAAATTGAATTTTACATTTGGCTTTTGGCATTAAGAAAACACACACACATTTGAAATAAATGCACTTTCTGAAGAAAACACACATTGTATTTTACATTTAGCATTTGGAATACACAAAATGTATTTTATTCTGAAGATATACATATATTCTTAATTGTGTAACTTAAACCACACACATTTATTCTTAAGATTGTTATGAAACTATATTCTGAAGATACACAAAATACCTTCTGAAGATATTGTATTTTTCTGAAAAACCTTGGAATACATATTGTGAAGATAAACATAAAACATATTGTGAAGATATATTCTTAAGACTTTTGGAATACAGAAATACATACATATATAAATAAAACACATTTATTCTTAACACTTTGGGTGCCGGGAACCGTCTTTAGACGTCATTCCCGGCCATGCTCAAGTTGCCGGAGGATGCTTTACGTCGTCCTTATATCAATATTTCAAAAATCTGCGATCGGATTCATATGTCCCCTCCGCTGGCCTGAGATCCACCAGCAGGACCCACTGAGCTCTCTGGCGGTTCAGGAGCGCCATCTGGTGGCCGATCGGCGCAATCGCTTAAACAGGATGTGCCATAGAGGTTGTGCTAGACGTCCGTATTGCTTCCGGCCACTCGGTACATGTCCCGTGACTCTGGCTCGTCACGCTACATAGCGATCGATTGCCAATAACTCGATAAACAACATGATTTGGACGTATATACCATTATACAAGCTGGAGATGGACCGGGTAAATCGCCATCCCATAATGATAGAATTTCTACTCTACGATGATCGCCCAACGGCGCGCGGAGACTGGGGTGAGTTTGAGCGTGTAACGTTACCGTCTTCGATACTAACTGCTATTATCAACATTTGACCCACATTAGATGATTGGTATAACGCTGCCCACGGAATTATAAACGCCCCCTCACCCATCCGGTCAACATCAGATGACGTGTAGTAACTTCTAGAAGTACGTCTAGTTGGAATTTTTTATATCGCGCTGATTGCCATCAAACTGTATTTCATCATCAATATAATGCATTTGGGGCTATATATCACGTTCTGGAGAAAGCTGCAGAAAGAGATGAAAACATACTTATACATTAGACCATACTTTACTATGAATATGTGAATGAAAAAGTTTAACGTTGCTACACAATGAACAATACATATAGGACTTTGAATGGGCCCTAATAATGGCAATGTAGCAATAGAATTTAAAAAGTTATAGCCCTGCAAAGAAGGGGACTTTCTCCATAGACAAA
Organism: Notolepis coatsorum; assembly: GCF_963971535.1. NCBI lineage: Eukaryota > Metazoa > Chordata > Actinopteri > Aulopiformes > Paralepididae > Notolepis > Notolepis coatsorum. The sequence goes on from NC_140169.1 coordinate 68,579,103, forward strand.
TAGCGCTGGCAATCTATGGTATATCATGAATTTAACCTTAGGCAGCCAAAGTGTTAAGACTTTTGGAATACACATAAAACACCTTCTGAAGATATTGTGAAATGTTTAATCTGAAAACCTTGGAATACAGAAATACATATTGTGAAAACCTTGGAATACACACAATCTGAAAATTAAAAAAACTTTTGAATCTAAAAAAAAATATCGAATCTTTTATTTTGAAGGACTTTTTTTTTTTTGGAAAAAAAATAAAACTTTTATTTTGATTTTTTTTGAAAACTCCTCCCCTTCCGTAACCAGATGGCCCTCCCCTTCCGAAACCGGATGTCCCTCCCTCAAAACCGGATGTCCCGCCTCCTTACATCCTCGACCAATCAGAGAAGCCCTAGGGGTCATAAATCATCTCAAACGGGGGCGTGGCTACAATCAAACAAACGTTGCTATATGCCCTTATAAGGTATGACATACCCCTAAGTCCTGCCCCCTTAAACCTCTCGACCAATCAGAAGGCTCCAAATTCCAAAGGGGCGTGGCTACAATCAATCAAACTAAAATGGGCGTGTTTTGCATAATGAGACACATGGTCAATCCTTATTCTCTCTCTAGAGGGTTATTGTAGCTGAGGGGTACAATTCCCTGACTGTATTGTTAGATATGATATTTAATACCACTACCTCATGTACTTTAACTTCTGGCCACCCAGTACAAGATATAAGTATGATGAACACTTTCCCACCTGATGAAACGAACCAACACAAATGTACCAAATCGAATATTTAATACAGCAAAGGGTGTATACAACATTCACTTAATTACATTTATGATTTGAAATATTGAATATGCACTTTTATGGCAAATGAGTATTCGTAGGTAAATCAACATTGAATGTCCAATCTCTGGTTGCGCAGGGAGTAAGTATACAACCTGGAATATTTAGGAAACGATAGCGATGGTACTTAAATGATTATAGCTGGATACACTAAGGGGGGGGGGGGTCCCGCTGGTTGTAAGACAGTAGGAGGGGGGGGTTAGAGAAGCCGCTGGCGGTATCCCATCTGGCCGACGGTGTCTTGGGAGAATCCAAAGTCTTAGACACAGTGCCCACAGAACCTCGGGCCGCAGACGAATACAGCTGGACCCTCTGTGGAACGGTATCTGCCGGTCCACAACGGAGAGACGTGGTGCGACCTCACGTGTAGAGCGCCGCCTCACCTGGAGTCCTCTCCGGGGGGTAATTCCAACACTCTACAGTGTTGGCCTTTATCCATGGAATAATCAAAGCACATAAAGCATAATCCAAGAGCCGTGGAAGGCTCGCCGTCGTCGGGTAGAGTAATCCAATATACAGGTCCAGTCGCTCTTGACCCGGAGCTCCTCGGATGCAATCACCACTAGGGGTCTGACCAGCCTGGATAAGCGTCCAGATAACGTCAGGAACGATGGGGGTACTGATAACTGTAGAACTCGAACCGAACGATGCACCATACATAAATAGACTATTATTAGCTTAATAGAATACGTCCAACTCGACGGTATGGTGCCAAACTATGACCATTCAACTATTAATCTACACGATATCTCAATGCCTATTCTGGGCCAAGTAGGCCCTACTACACCGCACGTGCTTCGTGGGGAGGCTTTTGCGTCTGTCACTCTGTTGGAGGGTAAAGAACTGGACTAAAAGGAAGGCTCTACTTTACGAGCGCCATATATATATGCGCTATGAACAAATAGTACCACACGTATTTCGCCCGACATATTACTGCGCGGAACCGGGGGTTGCCTCGACATGTTAGGCGGCACGATTGAACTTGGACCTAGGGGTATGGCAACCTGGCGCCAGGTTCTCGTCCAATGGTAGAATGAAACTATTATGGGCTGTTTAGTAGAAACGGGGATGTTCAATGCATATTGTACAAGGAATATACAGGGGATATCAAACGATATACAAATACAATTAAATATATATATATAAATAAATATACATATTCGGTTTAATCTGATCCTTCACAACAGCCGCCCCCTAATTAGTCCCACCTAATTAGCTAAGCAGAGACAGATTAACCGCACTGTCTTCCACTCAAGGTCCGCTGTAAGGTCAGTCAACTCACAAAGTCATAGGGTCATGGTCATCATCGATAGTATCTGGGAGTCGGGGCAGTTCTATGAGCCTCGCCACGGGCCGTGTGTAGGTGCGCCCTTGGACGAGTACTTCAGCTGCTTGGACCTTGCCATCGGCACCGGTGATCACTTTGCTTACGCGGCCAGCCGGCCACATAGCTCTGGGGAGTGATTGGTCAACTATCATGACGACTGTTCCTTCTGTCAAATTGTCTCTCTCTTTTACCCACTTCTGGCGGGTCTGTAGAGACGGTAGGTAGTGAAGTAGGAAGCTGCTCCAAAACTTGTCAGCTAGTACTTGGCTGTACCTCCACAGTCTTCGGCCGTTCGCTTCTTCGGGCCTGTACATTGTCTGGGGTAGCGCGGGGTCCAGCCGCCCCATTAGGAGTGTGTTGGGGGTGACTGGGTCGACATCTGCTACATCACTGGAGACGTAACCGAGGGGCTTTGAGTTCAATACTCCCTCGATCTCCGTGAGGACTGTCATTAGGACTTCCTCTGCCACAGTCTGGGCTCCGAGTACGGCATACAGGGCTGTCTTTATAGAACGTACTTCTCGTTCCCAGGTTCCACCGAAGTGGGGTGCGTTCGGGGGATTAAACTGGAAGTCAATCTGGGCTGGAGCGAGGTGGGTCTTAAGTTCTGGGCCCATAGCTTGGAAGCTCTCTCTCAGCTCTCTTTCTCCGCCTTTGAAGTTGGTCCCGTGATCAGACAACAATGTAGACGGTTGTCCTTTCCGTGATATGAATCTCCGGAAGGCCATAAGGAATGAGTCTGTGCTCATGGTCGGAAGGAGCTCGATATGTATCGCTCTGGTGGTCATGCATTTGAATACAATACCCCACCGCTTCTCGGTGCCTCTTCCTCTCTTTATATACAACGGGCCAAAACAGTCCATGCCTGTGGAGTGGAATGGCTTGTCGCCGATTCGGAGGCGACAGGGGGGTAGGTCAGCCATCCGTGGTATGCTGGGCTGCGCGCGCCACTTACGGCAGTCTAGACAGGTTCGCTGGAAGCGCCGTACTGCTTCTCTGCCTTGCAATATCCAATAACGACGTCTGATCTCCGCGAAGACTCTCTCTGCTCCGGCGTGGTGCACATCCTCGTCGTATTTCTTTATGATCAGCTGTGTGACCTTGTGTCGGCTGTTCAAGACGATCGGGTGCTTAATGTCATCTGGTAGATCGGGGGCTCTCCGCAGGCGACCACCCACTCTGATGAGATTATGTGCGTCACTCTCTGGTGCCAGGTGAATCAGTCTGCTGTCTGATGGGACGGGGTTTCCTCCCTGTAGACAGTCTAGCTCATCGGGGAACGAGTCTCTCTGGGCTCGTTGTAGTAGAAGAAGTTCTGCTTCTTCGTAGTCAGCTGCTGACATGTCAGTGGTGGACTGAATCTCTGGGTGGTGCCGCAGGAATGTTCTTTGTTGCGCACTCTCTAGGGTAATGCAGTCATCTATGTTCGGGTCTGTGGAGGCGACAGTGCTCAGTCCACAGAACATAGGCTTCTTGTTCTCAGCCTCCTCGCTACTTGCTTCCCTCGGGGTGGGCGTAGGCCAATCTCCTTCCGGGAGCTGAAGGAATGCTGGTCCGTCACTGTAGATGTTGCGACGGGTTAGGTCATCCAGGGACATTCCCCGGGTGATGACGTCAGCTGGGTTGTGTTTGGTATCCACATACCTCCAGCTTGCTTCTTCCGTTAATTCTTGAATCTCGGTGACTCTGACTCCCACGAAGACTTTGTATCTGCATGAATCAGACTTAATCCATGTGAGTACTGTCGTGGAATCTGACCACAAGATTGTTCTATGCACCGGAATGGTGAGTTCACGTTGGATTAACGTGGCTAGATGCGCTCCTGCGAGGGCTGCGCAGAGCTCTAGACGTGGGATAGATTGTGGCTTACGTGGGGCTATCCTTGAGCGGGCCAGTATGAAAGCAGTGTGTATCTCTCCTCCCATCTCTTGGGCACGCAAATAAGCAACCGATCCGTAGGCTACTTCGGAGGCATCGCTGAAGACGTGTAGCTCAATCTCGCATGTCTCTGGCCTCACTGTGGATGGGAAGTAGCTGCGGCGTATATTGACACCTGGGAGTGAGCGGAGTTCCGTCTCCCACTCTCTCCATGTTGAGGCAAGGTGTGCAGGTATTGGGTCGTCCCAGCCCTGGTCCTTGTCCCATAGTGCTCGTACAATCATCTTTGCCCTGGTGGTGTAGGGTAGAATACATCCCAGCGGGTCATATTGTCTGGCGAGTGTTCTGTACACACTCCGTCTGGTGGTCGGTATCGCCGCCGACCTTCCTTGCTCTGGAGCCAAGGGTTTGTGTCTATAGTGGAGCGAGTCTGTTTTGAAGCGCCAGACTAATCCTAGTGTCATTTCTTGGGCTTCTCCTGGGATTGTCGCCATCCAGGTCTCGCTGCTGGCAGCCTTGTCTGCGGAGGAGAGGCTGCGCAATACGTGCGGGTCACTGCTGGCCCACTGCCTGAGATCAAAGCCTCCTTTGATTAGGGAGGCGCGTAACTTGATTAGGAGAGCCTCGGCTTCTTCTTGAGTCGAGACGCTTTGTAAACAGTTGTCCACGTAGAAACTGTTCTTCACACTGTGTTGGACCTCTGCATCTGCTGCTGGGTCCTCTGTGACGTGTTTCTGTAGTGCAAATAATACTGGGGGGTCGCTGCTGGCCTGCTGCCGGAGATCAAAGCCGTCTTTGATCAGGGAGGCGCGGAGCAGCGCACGGCGTCGCCAGTCTATTTTCTTCTCGACAGGCTGCAGGAGTGTGGTGTCTCCTTCTTCCACTCTGGAGTGGAGGCAGCTAGTGGCTGCGGTTCGGTTGAGAGATTTAGCGAGGGGGCCTTGGAGGGTCCACCCTAGGCGGGTCTCGACTGCTGCAGGACAGCCTCGGGGGCCTGTATGGACCCGGTCAATCGGGACTATGAGTTCTGCATGGTCGGAGCCTATCAACAGGGTCGGGGTAGCGCCGTCTATGAGCGGGATAGGTAATTGACGCAGGTGCACATATTTATCCATCAACTTGGTGACAGGGTAGGTGTACTGCGAGAGTCCTATTTCTTGGCTGGTGAAAGCATTTGTGATCTTGTACCGTCGCTCTGGCTGCCCGTTGGCTGCGATAGTGAAGGAGACATTCTCGCCCTTTATCGTCTTTAAATCTCTTCTTATTGTCCGAATCGTCATTTCGTTCTTGCTCCCCCGCAGTCCCAGTTGAGTCGCAGCGGAGGCGAGCAGAAGGGTCTTCTCTGACCCGTCATCAAGGACGGCGTAAGTGTCCATGACTTTATCCTGGTAGCTCAATGTCACACGGACTACCTTTAAGAGCACTTGAGCTCCGTTGCTGCTGGCGGGGTCAATGTACATGACACTTGCCTTGGTGCCGCTCCGTGGTGCAGGTATAGGCCGTCTTCCGTTACTATCGTGTAGTATATCTAGATGGGCTCCATCGCACCGGCTGCACCTTTTCTTTAGGCGGCATTCGGCTGCCATGTGGGGCCGCGCACATCGATAACAGCGCCGGTTGGACTTTATCCATTGGCTCACTTCTTCTGCATTCATCTTTGTGAATGAGTCACATTGTGACAGCCAGTGTTCTTTCTCACAGTAGGGACACGCTATCTTCCACTTCTCCTTTCTCGAGGGGGTGCTGTGACTCTTACTGCTCGGTACTGACTCTGATTGGTGCATGACAGTCACCGATCTTCTTCCATCACTTATTCTCCTGGGTCCCTCTCTGGAGCTTGGCGTGCTCCGCCCGAAGGTGTCCAGTCGTAAGCTGCTGACCTCTCTCGCCAGGAAGTCGGCCAGATCAAGGAGGGATGGCTCGGGGCCGTCGGGATCTCGGTAGTCCCTCTGCCGCCGAAAGCGCTCCTGTCTTGCGGGTGGCAGCTTCTCCAAAATCCTCTCAACGTTAGAGTTGGCGTACAGCTCATGCCTGCCCTTCTCCCGTTGAGCTCCCAGCATCCCCACCAGGGACTGCACTTTGATTGACAGGTCGTCTAGTGAGCTATTGTCTGTGGCAGGGGGTAGGCGGTCAATATGCCTTATCTCCTGGATTACGTAATCCCATATACGTCCATATCTTTGATCCAGCGCTGCAAGGGCCGCTGTGTATGGGGTCGAGGAGGTAGCATAGGCTAGCGCTATATTGTGCGCTCGCGGTACTTTCAGGAGCTTCAATAATATTGCATACTTGTGGCGTTCATCAGCGACATCCACCATCATTGTCTCTAAGCACATCCGGAGCTCCGTGTACTGTGCTCGACTCTCATAGGCGAAGTCTGGGAATGACGGCGTGGCGTTGTATGACGCCGTGGATGGCTGATACATCGGCGAGCGTTGGGGGAGAGACCTCCTGGGCGAGTCCCCTCTTGCGCCTCGCTGTGGGCTGGTACTCGCAGGGTACCATGGCCCGCTGGTCCAGGTACTGTTCCTCGGGGCTGGTCGTGCGTCGTGCTCACCCGTAAATAGAGTCGGGGGTCTGTAGCGCAGCGCCGCGGGGGTATAGCCTGGACTGTATGGGACCTCCTGGTCCGGTGGAGTACTGTGCTGTCGTCGGGCTTGGTTCTCCTCTTCTCCCTCTTCTTCTTCTATCAAATCTTCCAGATCTTGTAATCGTTTATTTAGCTTCTCCGCAGTGTAGGCCGCTCCTTCCTTGTAGCTGGGTCTCGCTTGGACCGGTATGGGAAGGGGGTCTGCGGGGGGTCTAGACTCGGTCTGTTGGTCAAGTTCAGGGTCGCTTGCTCGTTGCGGTGACGCTGCTCTTGACTGCTGTCTCGACGAGTTCCTTGAGCCCCTGGCGGAGGGAGAGGGAGTTGTCCTTTTGATCAGCTGCTCTATTAGTTGCGCTTGTAGTCTGTCGCGCTCTGCGTCTCTTTGGGCACCGGCAGCGGCGCGCTGGCCGTCGGCCCGGTCTCTTGCCATATTCTCTTCCATCTGGAAGCATCTCATCTCCAGACTTGTGCGCTGTTCTTCGCTCCGTTGCTGTGCTTGGAGGTGTTCGCGCTCGCTGGTCGCCTGGGCTTGGAGACGTTCGCGCTCGCTAAGCGTCTGTGCTTGGAGCCGATCGCGTTCGGTAGAGGCTGTCAGGCTGACGAGGAACGCCTGTTGTAGTATCCTCTCCGCTTCGCTGGGGGAAGGCGGTAGTGGAGGTGAGCCGCTCCTGCGTGAACCGCTCCTGGGGGTACTCGTTGGGGAGTCCTGGAGCTCTAGTTCCTCGGCGCTCTCCTCTTCTTCTTCCGTGCAGAGTTCTCTCTCTGTAGGGTTGTCTTCCTCCCGGGGCGTGTCGGGGACTACTTCTTTAGTAGTGGCGGGGGGTAAAGGCATGTCAATTCCCTCCTGGTCCCCACCGTGGGCTTGGTCAGTTACATTAGGACCTACTAGGGCCTCTGTGGTCGGGGAAACCTGGTCGTTAAGGTCAGACATAATTTTACTTTCTACTTTTACCACGTTTACCGTTTGTCGAAGGCTAGGTAGTTGACTGACAGTGTAAGCCTCTAAGTACTGAGGTGTTTGTCGTCTGCGCCGCGGGCGTTCTAGGTTAGGAGGATCGTTTCGTGGAGTGTTCATCATAGGCCATTTCGATATTAATAACACTATATTAATATTACACTAGTTACCATCCGGCTCGAAGGACCAATTGTAGCTGAGGGGTACAATTCCCTGACTGTATTGTTAGATATGATATTTAATACCACTACCTCATGTACTTTAACTTCTGGCCACCCAGTACAAGATATAAGTATGATGAACACTTTCCCACCTGATGAAACGAACCAACACAAATGTACCAAATCGAATATTTAATACAGCAAAGGGTGTATACAACATTCACTTAATTACATTTATGATTTGAAATATTGAATATGCACTTTTATGGCAAATGAGTATTCGTAGGTAAATCAACATTGAATGTCCAATCTCTGGTTGCGCAGGGAGTAAGTATACAACCTGGAATATTTAGGAAACGATAGCGATGGTACTTAAATGATTATAGCTGGATACACTAAGGGGGGGGGGGGTCCCGCTGGTTGTAAGACAGTAGGAGGGGGGGGTTAGAGAAGCCGCTGGCGGTATCCCATCTGGCCGACGGTGTCTTGGGAGAATCCAAAGTCTTAGACACAGTGCCCACAGAACCTCGGGCCGCAGACGAATACAGCTGGACCCTCTGTGGAACGGTATCTGCCGGTCCACAATGGAGAGACGTGGTGCGACCTCACGTGTAGAGCGCCGCCTCACCTGGAGTCCTCTCCGGGGGGTAATTCCAACACTCGACAGTGTTGGCCTTTATCCATGGAATAATCAAAGCACATAAAGCATAATCCAAGAGCCGTGGAAGGCTCGCCGTCGTCGGGTAGAGTAATCCAATATACAGGTCCAGTCGCTCTTGACCCGGAGCTCCTCGGATGCAATCACCACTAGGGGTCTGACCAGCCTGGATAAGCGTCCAGATAACGTCAGGAACGATGGGGGTACTGATAACTGTAGAACTCGAACCGAACGATGCACCATACATAAATAGACTATTATTAGCTTAATAGAATACGTCCAACTCGACGGTATGGTGCCAAACTATGACCATTCAACTATTAATCTACACGATATCTCAATGCCTATTCTGGGCCAAGTAGGCCCTACTACACCGCACGTGCTTCGTGGGGAGGCTTTTGTGTCTGTCACTCTGTTGGAGGGTAAAGAACTGGACTAAAAGGAAGGCTCTACTTTTTACGAGCGCCATATATATATGCGCTATGAACAAATAGTACCACACGTATTTCGCCCGACATATTACTGCGCGGAACCGGGGGTTGCCTCGACATGTTAGGCGGCACGATTGAACTTGGACCTAGGGGTATGGCAACCTGGCGCCAGGTTCTCGTCCAATGGTAGAATGAAACTATTATGGGCTGTTTAGTAGAAACGGGGATATTCAATGCATATTGTACAAGGAATATACAGGGGATATCAAACGATATACAAATACAATTAAATATATATATATAAATAAATATACATATTCGGTTTAATCTGATCCTTCACAACAGTTATTGTTCCAGTAGATTATCTTGAATGTGTCTGGATAGAGGGTTATTGTTCCAGTAGATTATCTTCTGTGAATGTGTCTGGATAGAGGGTTATTGTTCCACTAGATTATCTTCTGTGAATGTGTCTGGATAGAGGGTTATTGTTCCACTAGATTATCTTCTGTGAATGTGTCTGGATAGAGGGTTATTGTTCCAGTTTCAGCAGCGGTGATCTGCAGGGTTCAGAGTTCAAGAGCCGGGTTTCAACTCTTCCCTTTTAACACTAACTGGGTTGCTGCTTGCTCTCACTTTCTTTTTCACTCTCGGTCTGTGTGTTCTTCTCTCCTCCTCCTCCTCCTCCTCCTCCTCCTCCTCCTCCTCCTCCTCCTCCTCCTCCTCCTCTCCCTGGCTGCTGCTGTCGGCCTGCTGACAGAATTTTGCATGCGCGGCCTGTCTAACATTTATTCCGATTCAAAGAAAAGGATCCGTACATCCTATCAGAGTAAGTCAGGGGCCAGGGGTCCGACAGTGGTGTGTGGGAGGAGGGGAGGGTGAGGGGCCAGGGGTCCAACGGTGGTGTGTGGGAGGAGGGGAGGGTGAGGGGCCAGGGGTCCGATGGTGGTGTGTGGGAGGAGGGGAGGGTGAGGGGCCAGGGGTCCGATGGTGGTGTGTGGGAGGAGGGGTTGAAGTTCCATTCAAATACTGGGCCAAAGCCAAAACTAGAATGTTATGAAACCTTATGACATCACAGTCTTGGCTCGTACGTCCTTGTGTGTTTTTCTCCTCTGATCAAAGATCAACCGGATCTTACTCTGATCAGATCTTGTCTTGTTATTTCTGGTGTTTGGTTGTGATTGTACGTGTGTTTGTATGAGGCTTGCACCCACTGCGTGTGGATTCATACCTGCAGCAGCCACACGGTACATATGAACAGAATCAGGAAATACATTTATAATAATAATAATAATCAATAACACAGTGGCGTGCAAGTCTCATCTGGTTTGGTGCTTATTGCAGCCACACCGCTCCCAGAGGAACAGAGAGGATTGGTTGGAATATTCCTGAGAATATTCAAGAGATAGAAAAATGCAAATAGCTGGTGGAAATGTTCGATGTGTTCTCATGAACCATTATGTTTATGTTCTGCTGCTTACTTGTTACTCCTACAGTTACATTACAATTATGATCAGGGTTAGGTTATGGTTAGGTAAAGGTTATGGTTAGGTAAAGGTTATGGTTAGGTAAAGGTTAATGTTAGATTAGGTAAAGGTTTGGGTTAGATGAATGTTAGGTTAGGGTTAGGTAAAGGTTAGCGTAAGGTTAGGGTTACGGGGTTAATTAAAATGTTTGGATTATGGTTAAGGTTTGGTTTAGGATTACAGATGGGGTTAGGGTTAGAGTTAGTGTACTCATGAGAATAGCCTGAAACGTTGAATAGCCTTAAAGCTAAGAATGTGTACCTACAGAAAAAGTATTTGTAGTATGTGTAGTGCTCTGATGGTATTGATGAGTCCTAGTGTATCCAAACTGTTTCTTTGGGATCTGAGTGGCTGCCTCCACACGACACAGTGGATTATGATTTGTCGCCGTGACACTAAACAAGCCTCTTGTCCATCCCACTTCCTCTTCCTGCTCGACCGCGATTGGCTGTGGCAGGCCTTACGGAGCTGTCAGACAACCAGGTATCCATGGACATGGAGAGAAGCAAGTCACCCACCTCAGGTAACGCCTCACACACACACACACACACGCACGCACGCACGCACGCACGCACGCACGCACGCACACACACACACACAGCCCTCACTAGCCCCACCCTCCCTCAATGTATGTAGAGATGGTGGACGCTAACAAGCTGAAAAGCCAGGGAATGATGCTGGCCAAAAGCAGGATATATTTAGAATCGAGCCAGAGAGAGAGAGATAGGGGGGGGGGGAGAGAGAGAGAGAGAGAGAGCGTGAGAGAGAGAGAGGGGGGGGAGAGAGAGAGAGAGAGAGAGAGAGAGAGATAGAGAGAGAGGGAGGGAGGGAGAGAGAGAGAGAGAGAGAGAGAGATTTTTTTTCTTTTTTTTTTAAGTACTTTATTTTGTACTGTATGAAACAAAAACTTTACATCAAGCCTTTAAAAAAGACTTTACATCTTCAAGATTAAAAAAACAATACAAACAAATAAATAAATAGAGCTTCACATATTCATAATGTTGTTAAAAACCAATTCATCATCAAAGACATCACAAATCACATTTCCATAACACCATTCCTGAGCAAAAACCTCCAAATTTCCCATTGCTTTATAAAACCTGAACTCCAGCCAGACTCTAGCCTTCACATTACAGCACCACACTAACACTGCATCCTGGTCCGGTTTATCTTCCACTCTGTTTCTCCTGTTTACATAGACTGCAAGCTTAGCTTCCCCCACCAGAAAATTAAGCAGTTGCCATTTTTTCTTATTGTCTTTTTTATATCCTGCTCCAAAAATATAACCAATAACAGAAAAGGTTTCACCAAAAAGCCTAAAAACGTTGGTGAGCAGCTCAAACAGCCCTAAAAGCCTGTTACACTCTAAAAACGCATGAAAAACAGTCTCAGTCAACCCACAGAAAGGACATTTATTATCCACCTCTGGGTTGATGATGGAAACAAAAGCATTCACTGCCACAGCACCATGCAGAATCCTCCACTGAAGGTCAGCCGTTTTTTTTTTTAAAGGAGGTTTATATAAAACTCTCCACACAGGTTGAGTGTCATTACTTGCACACAGCCTACTCCTCCATACAGTGTCCACTCCATTGTTTAGCCATTTCTTATTAATTACTTTGACACAGTTTCTGTACCACGATTTCCTATCCATTTTGTAAAAAGCTGAACCCTTTACAAAAAGTAGAGGACCAGACATTTCTCCCAGTACAGGGCTCAGGTAGATATTTGGAAACTCATCCTGTTTATCCGGTTTTAAAGCTCCACTGCTGTATAATCTAAGCATGCCCAGCTCCTCAACAGTCAACCTCTGTTTCCAGAGATCCAGCACCCTGGTTGCATAGCGCTGCGACCTCAGGCCCAATAACGAACACACAGCTGAGCATCCTTTAACTCTGGTCCTGCTGTGTCTGCCAGCCGTCTCAGGCGTACCACTTCGGCAGCACACAGCAGTCCAGTCAGCCCAGGATTTGCACAGTCGCCTATATCCATCCTTGCACCGTGAACAAGAGGCTCCTCAAGTAACCAGTGCAACGATTTAGTAGAAGTATTCCTTGTGCACTTGAAAAGTGTCCAACATTTAAAAACCCCCTGATAAAAAGGAGGAAGTGCATTTAACCTTAAAGTCGTCGGGTCTGTTAAAAACAAAGATACATCAAGTCCAAGACTATTTACTTGTCGAAGAATAAAAGAGGCAACTTCTCTCCAAACTAAATATCTTGGTCCTAACAGATATCGCTGTATGAACTGTAGCCTCAAAGTCGCTGTCCTACTCGCTAAATGAACCAGGCCTTGCCCTCCCTCTTCTCTGGGCAAAAACAGAACACTCTGAGGAACCCAGTGCAGGCGATCCCAAAAGAAATCAACCATCTTTGCCTGCAACCGCACCAACATGCCTGAAGGAGGCTCCACACATGCCAGCTTATGCCACAAGGTAGAAGCCACAAGGTTATTTATTATCAGGACTCTGCCTCTATAGGAAATCTGAGGCAACAGCCATCTCCACTTAAACAGCCTTCCTTCTACTTTCTCCACCACATTCTCCCAATTTTGTACAATCGTGTCATTTCCAAGGTATAGCCCCAAATATTTAAAACCATCCCTTTTCCAGATCATGTTTTGAGGTAACACAGGTAATCTACTATGCCAGTTTCCCACAGCTAACGCCTCACTCTTCCTCCAATTTATTTTGGCAGAAGACACAGCCCTAAAACTGTCAGCAATTCTTTCCAATATATTTACATCGTTTTGATTTTTTACAAAAACAACTACATCATCAGCATAAGCTGACAAAACAATGTTATCTTGGAACCCAGGTATAGCTAAACCCCTCATCTCATTTCTCAATGATTGTAACATGGGTTCCAATGAAATTGCATATAACATGCCAGAGAGAGCGCAGCCTTGCCTAATATATACATTACATTTACATTTAGTCATTTAGCTGACGCTTTTATCCAAAGCGACTTACAAGTTCTGTACGACAAGCCATCAGGAAGGGCACAACTCTATCAGCTGAGTAACAATGTTCGTCAAAGTGTTGAGTGCTACAGTGTAGGTTAGTTTATTAGGACAAGTGCATGACAGTATGGTTAGTTAGGGTTAGATAATTTTTTTATTTTTATTTTTTTAATTCAGATAATGGTTGAAGAAGTGCGTCTTTAGTTGACGGCGAAAGATTGGACGTGTTTCGGCTGTCCTAACTGGGGTGGGTAGTTCATTCCACCATTGTGGGGCAAGGACTGAGAATAGGCGACTTCTCTTTGATGACCCTCCCGGAGCTTGGATAGGAGTAGGTCTGAGGCGGCCAGAAGAAGCAGAGCGTAGGGGTCTTGAGGGTGTGTAGTTAGAGACCATTGACCGGAGGTAGGCGGGAGCAGTTCCCTTTGCCGCACGGTATGCTAGGTCGAGGGCCTTGAAGCGGATTCGTGCAGCAATGGGGAGCCAGTGCAGGTCCCTAAGAAGTGGGGTGACATGGGCCGACTTCGGTATGTTTGAGATCAGGCGGGCCGCTGTGTTCTGAATGAGTTGAAGAGGCTTAGTGGCAGTGGCCGGGAGGCCAGCGAGCAGTGCGTTGCAGTAGTCGAGGCGGGAGATGACTGTTGATTGGACGAGGAGTTGGGTGGATTCTTTTGTCAGGAAGGGGCGGATCCTTCTGACGTTGCTCAGGAGGAATCGGCAGGTTCTGGTTGTCGCTGCGATGTGAGCAGAGAAGTTCAACTGGTCGTCGAGGACAACACCAAGGTTCTTGGCGGTCGGGGACGCGGTCACAGCTGCATTCTCGACTGTGATGGAAAGGTCGGTCAGGGGGGTACCCCTCTGTACCTCAAAAGGAGCACATAGAGAACCATTGAATTTTAACACACTCTCAATGTTCTGATACAAAACTTTCACCATAGCAATGAGACCATCGCTGAACCCAAAACTCTTCATAACACTCCAGAGATAATTGTGCTCAACGCGGTCAAATGTGACTCGCCGTGACCAAACCCGATTTGATCCGCAAAGGGGGAGGTGCTCTGAAATGAACAAATGTCTTGCTGTCCAGAAAATCCCAAAAATCGAAATCTTGATTTTTTTTACATATTTGAATTGTCATTAATCTGTTCCATTATTTGCCCTTAGTTGCAAACTTAAATACAACTTGTAAATGAGGTAATTATTGCTATAATAGTTCCACAAATTTCTTTCAATTGAGGATAAAAAACTACACGAGCGGGCTGTGGGCCTGTCCACAGGGGGCAAGTACATGTACTTAATAGGTGTTAACACACAGACGTCATTATTTAGCTCTCCTTTCTCAGAGAGAGAATAACACACTATTAATACACTATCTTAATGTTATAAGTTATAAGCAACGTAACGCAGTGTCTAAAAAAAAGATTTAAAAAAAAGAGGCCTTGACCCGTTATAAAACGCATGTTTTAACTTAATTAAAAACCATTAAAACACAGTTAGAATTTTATGAGCGAACGAATTTCGTTAGGGTGCATTTTTTCCAACCTAATGGGTAAATACATCTAAATAACACTGTTGAAAGCTTGGCTGTGTCGACGTTACAAATGTTACAATCGCGCGGCTTGATGCTGCTGCTGCTGCTGCTGCAGGGCGAAGCGAAGCTGGCGAGAAACTGATGTTGTAACCCTTTCACTGCCACACTACAGAAGCGCTTAGTAACCTAGTTGTTGTGTCTTTCACTACCACACTACATGTATTTACATCTAAATACATCTAAATGCTTAACTGTTACTGTCTGGACGTTATGAATGCGCGCAGCACCGTGTATATCCCTCCTGTCTGGACGTTATGAATGCGCGCAGCACCGTGTATATCCCTCCTGTCTGGACGTTATGAATGCGCGCAGCACCGTGTTTATCCCTCCTGTCTGGACGTTATGAATGCACGCAGCACCGTGTATATCCCTCCTGTCTGGACGTTATGAATGTGCGCAGCACCGTGTATATCCCTCCTGTATGGACGTTATGATTATGAATGTGCGCAGCACCGTGTATAGGCAGGGGAGATGAGGCGCGCGTTAACCCTTTCACTGCCACACTACAGAAGCGCTTAGTAATGCTTCGCCTCAAAGCCGTTTCTGGCCGAATTAGTCATTGAATCTTTAATTTTTTTTTAATTCTTATTCAGAGGTATTTCGTCAAGATTTCATAATGTGTAATGTGGCATGCTATTACTGTTAATCCTTTCACTACCACACTACAGAAGGTTAACCTTTCACTACCACACTACAGAAGGTTAACCTTTCACTACCACACTACAGAAGGTTAACCCTTTTACTACCACACTACTGAAGGTTAACCCTTTCACTACAACACCACAGAAGGTTAACCTTTCACTACCACACTACTGAAGGTTAACCCTTTCACTACAACACCACAGAAGGTTAACCTTTCACTACCACACTACAGAAGGTTAACCTTTCACTACCACACTACAGAAGGTTAACCCTTTCACTACCACACTACAGAAGGTTAACCTTTCACTACCACACTACAGAAGGTTAACCTTTCACTACCACACTACAGAAGGTTAACCCTTTCACTACCACACTACAGAAGGTTAACCTTTCACTACCACACTACAGAAGGTTAACCTTTCACTACCACACTACAGAAGGTTAACCCTTTCACTACCACACTACAGAAGGTTAACCTTTCACTACCACACTACAGAAGGTTAACCCTTTCACTACCACACTACTGAAGGTTAACCTTTCACTACCACACTACAGAAGGTTAACCTTTCACTACCACACACATTTTTTAATAAACTATCATGACTTTTCCTTTTTTCTCTGGGTGTTGTGTTTGCAGTCACCAGACTCATTGTAATAACAAAGAGCCTCAGACTGGAAAGCTGCCAGGTGTTAATTGCCCTAGAGAGAGGGGGGCCATGGATTACAATGACTTCTGGGTAGTGTTGTAGTTGTTTCACTATTGTCACCGAATAGCCTGCTCGTCTCTTGAAGGCTATTATCTCTGAATACGTTTTGTGATAATCACCATGAATCATAGGAAGTAGCTTGCAAAGTATCCCACCAAAATGTTCAAGTGATGGCTTATTTTGAAGGTATGAATCTGTACTTTCATAATATGTAAAAAAAAAAAATGAAGATCCCTCAACATGACCCTGAAGTCCATACCTGGTCACAAATGCTTTCTCCTGATCTATTGAAATAAGAGCAGTATTCAATCCCAATGAATCAGAGACACCCAAAACATCACGAATTAAATATACATTATCTAATATTGACCTGCCAGGTACACAATACGTCTGATCACGATGTATGATCTGATCCATCACTTCTCTCAGACGGTTTGCTAAGGTCTTTGACAAAATCTTATATTCACTGCATAATATTGACACAGGCCTCCAATTCCTTATGTCCTGCAAAGTCCCCTTTTTTGGCAGTAAGGTTATCACTGCCCTGCGACACGAAAGCGGCAACGCACCCTCAGCCAGACTTTCATTGAATACCTCGAGAAGGTCGTCTTTCACAATGTCCCAAAAGGCTTTGTAAAACTCCACCGTCAAACCGTCAATACCAGGGGCTTTCCCGCCACCCATGCTCTGTAAGGCAGAATAGAGCTCTGACGAGTCCAAAGGTCTTTCCAGCAGCACATTCGACTCCTGTGATACTGTGGGCAATCCTTCACAAAAAGACTGTAGAAGGACATCATTGTCAAAGCAGAATAAAACTCAACGGCCCGTCTCCGGATCTGACTGGCATCAGTGATGTCCTGCCCTGTCTCTGACAGAAGAGAGTGAATGAATTTATTCTGTCCATTCTTCTTTTCCAGACCGAAGAAGTAACTGGAAGGCACATCCATAGCATTGACATTCATAAATCTAGACCTTAACAAAGCTCCTTGAGCCTTCACACCTAGCAGGTCAGCTAAAGCAATTTTTTTTATTAAGGACTTCAAACTGTCCTTGATTTCCTGTGGACCCAAACATTTTCTCAAGGTCCACTATCTCAGTCTCCAAATCTCTCATGGAGGTAGTGATGTCTCTAGTTACATTGAGAGTGTGTTGTTGACAAAGCATTTTAATTTCTACTTTGCCACAGTCCCACCACTGCCTAAGAGAAGAGAACTCATTCTTCCTACTCCTAAACAGGACCCAAAAAAAACTAAAAACATCCCTAAAATCCTTTTCATGGAGCAAAGCTGAATTAAAATGCCAATACGCACTTCTAGGCACCAGATTTTTAATAAAGACATTGCACATTACCAATGAATGGCCTGTAAAACCAACAAGCAATATTTTACACATTTTAAAAACATTAAAATGATGTTTAAAACAATAAAAACGGTCAAGTCTAGCTAAGGAGACAACATTATCCCTACAATGAGACCATGTATACTGCCGCTCATTCCCATGAAACCTCCTCCACACATCAACCAAGCCGTGTGTGTGTACAAGCTTTCTTAATGCACTTTGAGAAGCTGGATGGGGTTCATTATGATTCCTGTCTAAACTGTTATTCTCTGTGCAATTGAAGTCTCCAGAAAAAAATAAGAAATCATCCGGACTAAAATCGGACAATTTAGTACACACTAGTGTTGTCACGATACTGGAATTTCGACTTCGATACGATACCTTGAAAAGTATCGATACTTTCGATACTTTCAATACCAAAAAAAAATAATTATAATAATTTTTTTTATTATAATATTTTTTTTTTTTTTTTTTTTTTTACAAATTTTGCTTTTGTTGCTGGTTGATTCTCCTCAGCTTCTCTCTGGTACTATACGAGAAGATAAATACACTTTTAAACCCCTTTGTTTATCTTTAGATCAGAGAGAGAGAGAGTGGCTGCTGGAGATTTTAGGTCTCCTGATCCGCTGCTGCTGCGTGTGTGTCGAGGGACTGGGGGGGGGGGGGTTAGAGTTAAGACCACTGAGGATGAGAGAGAGAGAGAGAGAGAGAGAGAGAGAGAGAGAGAGAGAGAGAGGGGGGAGAGGAGAGAGGAGAGGAGAGAGGAGAGAGAGAGCGCGCGTTTGAGCGTTCTGATGCTCCGTAGCTAACCACACCATGATGGCATTTTGTCAACAACACAGTTTGAACGGAGGAAGCAATATAAAGAAACGAATTGCCAATAAATGTGAAGTTATCTTTGAACCTGTTGTCAAGCGTCGTCAATATACCCCCCCCCCCCCCATTTCCTCACTAATGGAACTGGTGTTTCAGAGTCACGTTAGTTAGTTAGATACTGTAGTTTAGCGTTAGCTGAACGGCTAACTGGCTAACGTTAGCATGCGGCTACTAGCGTTAGCCAGTTGATCAATTCTATTCATGTCTCCTCGACATCCACTGTTTGTTGATAACTGTGACGCAGCTCTCGCTTTCTGTAGTAGCGAAGCAAAGATAGTATCTGCTGTGGGAGGAGGCTGCAGCAGCTTGTGTCTGTTGCTCTGAGCGAGGAGGAGGAGGAGGCGGCGGAAGGGCAAGGCTCTGGCAGCGCGTCTGTCTGTCAACAACTTGCGGGAGCAAGCCAGCTGGTATCGATACTGCAGAAAGTATCGGTACTTCGGGAAATGAGTATTGAAGCCGTTTTAAATATTCAGTATCGATATGTATCGATACTTCGATATTTTTGACAACACTAGTACACACTATATCTAAAAAAGCCTTTCTTTCAGGCCCTTTAGAAGGAGCATAAATATTCAATAAAACCACATTAAATGTTTCAAAATGTGCTTTCACTACAATGAACCTACCCTCTACAACATGTTCTACAGTATAGGAAGCAGGAATAAAACGTTTTGAGAATAAAAAACCAACTCCACTACTAATTGTAGTATTATGACTCAACACTAAATCACCTTCCCATTCTTTCCTCCATTCCACCTCATTCACCTTATCACTGTGTGTCTCCTGCATAAAAAGAACATCAATGTGTTTTAACTTGACCAGTTCAAACAGCGTTGCACGTTTTCTCACATCTCTTGCCCCATTCAAGTTCAAAGTTCCAACCTTAAAATGTTCCATGGAGAGAAGAGGAGTGACTAAAACGCACAATAACAATAAATTAAAAGTTGCCACTTCTTTTCCTTTCATGAATTTGTTTTCTGACCTTTGGCAGTAATTTCCTTAGTCTATACACTTCCTGCTTAGGCCATGGTTAGACTAGTGTATTTGTGGCGTTTTTTTATACGTTTTTGAATACGTTTCATGTCCCTATTACACAGAAATGCGTTTTTTTGCGTTTTTTTGTGGATACGGCTGAACGCAAAATTGTGTTTGCGTTTTGGAGAAACGCAAAAAAACGCGTCGACAACAGCGTGTAGTCTGCATGAGCCGTTGTTGCGAAAACGGCCATGCGCAGTAGATACCATCTGCGTGCCCTTCCGGTGACAACAGTGTGTGTGTGTTTGGGACATAGCTCCGTGTCCCAAATAGCTTCAGCTACCATGTGTTGTCAAGTTATTGTTATAAGGACCCCAGTCCAAGCTACAACAGTCTGCATTCCCTTAACAATTGTTTGTATTGAGCCGTATTGTATTGTACCCATATGCAATATGTTAAATAAAGTTTACATCCATTCATTCTGCTAGCATTACCGATTGCATGAGCAGCTGGCTAACGTGAGCTATCAGGATTCAGACCCTGTTAGCTCAGAGCTCCTCTTTCAACTTAACAAGCATTAAACAAAATGGCCCAGTCATCTATTCACCTTTGTTTAATACACACAGCGTTGTCTCTAATGTTATCTAACTACTGATAGCTCGCAATATCATCAGTTTGGTGCTGGCTAAGTAGCGTGAGCTAACGTTAGCTTCTAGCCACAATGCTATATTGTTATAATGGCATACTCCATTGACGTTAGCATGCAGCTAACAATGCTACCGATCTTTTTTTAGACTAAACTATCCGCTCTTGGTGGTCACTTGTGTTGATGTTAGTTTTGTTTCATCAACAAATGACAGGCAGAACACACAGTGAATGTTTCCGTTTTGTTTATTGCACTTTTATTAGGCTTTGCTGAAAAAGAATTGCTGCATTGGGTAACTAGGCAAAAGATGGTGGCCGCCTTGTTGACATTTGCTTTGCAGGCACATTCAAGTTCTGATTGGTTGAAATTGCCTTCATGTTTGCCACCTACTGCCACCTACTGCTTTGGCAGTGTACTACATCAGTGTGCTCGGGTGACAAAAACGAGAAAAAAAAACGAAAGTGTGACTCGAGGCGCACAACGTCGCAGCGAAACGCATATGACAACAATACGAAGATGAAACGAAAGGTGTAACCGCACCCTTAGTAAAGCTGTTATTTCCCATGTGAAACCTGACAGACGTATAGAAAGCCTCTGTATCAGGAATATGTTCCTCTATTTTAAAGCCCCGAACATTCTTTGTTTCCTGTAGCAAAGTTTTGATGGTTTTGACTGACAGTGATTTTCTGTTTTGTGACTTCCTTAACTCAGATATGTCACTACCATCCGACTCATACTCCTCACTTTCACTCTGGTCTGACTGTGAAGTCATTCCTTTGCGTTTATGAGGCGCAGATTGTGAAACAGCCTCATCTTCCATTTCCCCCTCATTCGTCTGGTCATTAACTCTTGCACTGCTTCCACACAAACCACTGCTACTCTCCTGTGTTTTCCCCCCAGACACAGCAGCACTGTATGTTTGTTTCTCCCAGGCCCCTTCCAGCTGTAGTTCTCCTGTAGCCCTGTCTGTCTGTTTCACACAGGCCCCTTCTACCTGCATCTCACTTGTAGTACTGTCTGTCTGTTTCTCACAGGCCCCTTCTTCCTGTAGCTCACCTTTAGCACTGTCAGTCTCAGCTGGATTATCCCTGACCACCTCTGTTTGTATCTCAACTGTAGCACTGTCTACAGCTGCTTCTTTAACCCCAACCACTTCTGTCTGTAGCTCCCCTGTAGCACTTTCAGCAGCAGCTGGTTTAAAACTGGCCACTTCTATCTGTAGCTCCCCTGTAGCATTTTCTGCAGTAGCTGGTTCAACCCTGGCCACTTCTGTCTGTAGCTCCCCTGTAGCACTTTCTGCAGTAGCTGGTTCAACCCTGGCCACTTCTGTCTGTAGCTCCCCTGTAGCACTTTCTGCAGTAGCTGGTTCAACCCTGGCCACATCTGTCTGTAGCTCCCCTGTAGCACTTTCTGCAGCAGCCGGTTTAACCCTGGCCAATTCTTCCTGTAGCTCCCCTGCAGCCCTGTCTGTCTCAGCTGGTTTATCCCTGGCCACCTCTGCTTGTATCTCAACTGTAGCCCCGTCTACAGCAGCTGGTTCTTTCCTAGCCACTCTTGACTGTCCCTTACCACTAATTTCTAAAACCACAGTCTCATTATTTGACGGTTCTCTTCCTTGCCCACTAGTTCCCTCCCCAAGGTCTGCATGCGCTTCTTGAGCTTGCTTCTTAGGGCATGCTTTAATTACATGCCCCCCCCCCCCACACCCAAAGCACTTCATGGTCTCTGATGATGCAAACAATACATAATCAAAATCTTCCACTTTAACATGGAATCTACGCTCCACTCACACGCATGCGCACAAGGAGAGAGAGAGAGAGAGAGAGAGAGAGAGAGAGAGAGAGAGAGAGAGAGAGAGAGAGAGACTTTGACTTTTGATATTCTTTATTAAAACATCTCAGCTAGGGCGGCTAGGTGGTGTAGTGGGCAAGGCGCTCGCCACCAACGCAGGAGATGCTGGGTTCGAGCCCAGCTCTCGGCGTTGCTACCAGCTTGGCTGTTCGTTCATACTAACACAATTGGCAGTGTTAGGGGTGGGAAAGCTGGTGGGGTGGGTCCTGGTCGTTGTAAACAGCGACTCCTACAGTTCGGTCAGGGAAAGGATCTAAGGGATCTAAGGGGGGTAGTGTGATCCTTCCACACGTTACACCCTCTCAGTGAGAGTCCGCGCTGCCAGGTGAAAAGAAGCGGTTGATTGGCTACACATGTGTCGGAGGAAGCATGTGATAGCCTCCACTCTCCCAGACCGACTGTAGCGGGTAGGTGCGCAGCGACCAGGAAGGGGATTGGGAATTGGCATAACGACTAACATTGGGATGGGAGAAAAACGGAGGAAAAAGGAGGGGGGAAAAGATAAAAAAAAATAAAAAAAAAATAAAAACATCTGAACTAAAAAACAGTCAGTAGAGACACAAAAATCTCACGGCATCTTCATAAAACAAACACACACACCCACACACGCCCGCTCACCTGCACACACACACACACACACACACACACACACACACACACACACACACACACACACACACACACACACACACACACACACACACAACTCCCCCACTCCCTTGGCTTACATGTGTAAAACACACACTCCACAAATAAACCAACAGGGATTTGCACAAACACACAAGTAGTATACTCTTGTCTTGTGAACACAATACATATATAAATAATAATAATAATAATAATAATAATAATAATAATAATAATAATAATAATAATAATAATAATAATAATAATAATAATAATAATAATAATAATAATAATAATAATAATATATTATATATATATATATATATATATATATATATATATATATATATATATATATATATATATATATATATATATATATATATATATATATATATATATATACATATATAAATATGCATGTATACACATAATGGGACTAGCCGTGGGGAGGATGGACTTGTTGAGGCAACGTCAAATTGTATTTGTTTACATATTATGAAAGTACAGATTCATACCTTCAAAATAAGCCATCACTTGAACATTTTGGTAGGATACTTTTCAAGCTACTTCCTATGAATCATGGTGATATCACAAAACGTATTCAGAGATTAATGGCCTGGAAACTTTCTGGAGAGTTTCACACTTGTGTGTTAAACAACTACAACCCTACCCATAATGCATTGTATTCCATGGCCCCCTCTCTCTCTGGGGACATTAACACCTTGCGTCAGGCTCTTTTGTTATGTCAATGACTCTGTCTTGTGGCACTTTAAACACACAAAGTCATGATAGTGTGGTAGTGAAAGAGTTAACCTTCTGTAGTGTGGTAGTGAAAGAGTTACCTGGTCCAATCTTCTCACAAACTCACTAAAACCTCACAAACACCAGCAACTGAGGTATTCTTAGGAGTGATCATAAATGAAAAAATTTGTTGGAAGCCTCACATAAGCCATGTGAGAGCATTGAGTATTATGTGGAGGTCAAGGTATTGGCTGAACCAACAATCTTCTTTTATCTTATATAATGCTTTGGTCCTTCCATATCTGAATTATTGTGTTGAGGTGTGGGGAAATACCTATGAAACCAACCTACTTCCTTTGGTTATGCTCCAAAAAAGAGCAATCAGGATTGTAACCAATGAGAGCTATAAAGCACATACAAATTATTTGTTTTTAAAAGTTTCAGTCCTGAAATTAAAGGACCTGGTGGATTACAAAACCGCCCAGTTCATGTACAGAGTCATACACCACAGCCTTCCTGACAAGATACAGAAATTGTTTTGTGAGAGAGCTGGACTTCAAAGATATAACCTTAGAGGGAAACTCAAACTGGAACAGCAATCTTCAAGAACAACCAGGAAGGCTATGTGTATTTCTCTGTGTGGAGTTACCTTGTGGAATGATCTGGAGGAGGAAACCAAATCCAGTCAATCTATAAATATATTAAAGAGGAAGTTCAAAAAGATGGTGTTCACAAATTATACCAGCGTATTGTATGAGAATGATTTGAAGGGTGACATGAGAGTATAGTCTAGTGTGTGTGTGTGTGTGTGTGTGTGTGTGTGTGTGTGTGTGTGTGTGTGTGTGTGTGTGTGTGTGTGTGTGTGTGTGTGTGTGTGTGTGTGTGTGACTGTGTGTGTGTGTGTGTGTGTGTGTGTGTGTGTGTGTGTGTGTGTGTGTGTGTGTGTGTGTGTGTGTGTGCATGTGTGATTGTGTTGTGTGTAGTTGAGGTATTTGCTAATTGTATTGTATCATATGTATTGGAAATCGTGTCATATTGTACTTGCTGAAGTATATATAATATTGCAATTAGTTATTGTTGGGGGATGGAAACAGATAAGCGTAGCTTCTTCCATCTCCTTTTCAAACAGTGTAGTTTCTGGCTGTTGTTTTATTTTTAATTTCTTTGGGGGGGAGGTTCCTCTTTTCCCATTTCATTTATTTTTCAAATGTTGTTTTGCCGGTCAATGGTAAATGTAGCCAAACTAACACTGGGGTTTGAAATAAAACTATTGAATCTTGAATCTTGAATCTGTGCTATTTTTCAGTCCATTCAGCACGGAGATACTGTAAAACTGGAAACTAGGCTACTCGCTACAGTACCTGCAGATTAGACTACCTGTAGATGCGCTGTCAACTCTCGCAAGAAAACATGGCTTACAGTCTCAGATACTCCGCAAAAGGGTCACCCATCACCCCCCCCCGTCCCCCCCCCTCCCCCCCCGGATCCACCCGAGCCAGGAACCGATTCCCATGTGCTATCCTCCACTGTAGGTCCCCCGACCGCTTAGGCAGTGGCTGTTTGTAAAAGAACCCTCCACCTGAAGCTAGCAGTGCTGCCATCACCCAGCACCCCCTGCCACTGATGCTGACTGAGAGAGAGAGAGAGAGAGAGAGAGAGAGAGAGAGAGAGAGAGAGAGAGAGAGAGAGAGAGAGAGAGAGAGAGAGAGAGAGAGAGAGAGAGAGAGAGAGAGAGAGAGAGAGAGAGAGCTCTCAAAGCTTCTTCTCTCTTCTTAATATTGAGTGTTTGCAGAGAAGGCTCACGGCGAAACGGTCCTATGAGACGGTGTGGTTAGCTATGAAATCAATCGTTTTGGAGGAATCTCGTTGGAAGATTGTTCTATGCATTTTACCCCAAGTAGCATTTGACTACCATTCATACATAGTGCTCCGAGTTGCAAAAAACAATTACTGTATAATCTTTTGTCATATTATGTAATTACTGATGATAACGATTGCATGATGATTAGTAGGGATTTGTATGTTAGTAGTAGTAGTGGTATGTGTGGTGGTACAGTAGCAGTAGTTAGGGATGGGTATTTAAAAAATAAATCCAGATTGATTGATCGCATGATGTACTCGAGTAGTAATTAGGGATGTCTGAGGCTGGAGAGGGTGCCCCAGCTCTGGAAGACCTCCTGCATTGTCCCGGTGCCCAAGAAGGGACAACCCAGCACCCTCAACGACTACAGGCCAGTCGCTCTGACGTCACACGTCATGAAGACGTTTGAGAGACTGGTCCTGCAACACCTCAAGCCCCTGGTGCGTGACTCCCTCGACCCCCTGCAGTTTGCATACCAGGCAAACATCGGGGTGGAGGATGCCATCATCTACATGCTCCACAGAGCGTACACGCACCTGGAGAAGCCACGCAGCTCAGTGAGGATTATGTTCTTTGATTTCTCCAGCGCCTTCAACACCATCCAGCCGTCACTGCTAGCGGAGAAGCTCTCTGCGATGCAGCTGGAGCACGGCTTGGTGGCCTGGATCAAGAACTACCTCACTGAGAGGCCACAGTACGTCAGACTAAAGGACAGTCAGTCTGACGTACTGGTGAGCAACACCGGCGCCCCCCAAGGAGCGGTGCTGTCACCCTTTCTCTTCACCCTCTACACCTCAGACTTCTGCCGCAACTCAAGCGGGTGCCACCTGCAGAAGTTCTCAGACGACTCCTCCATCGTAAGCTACATCACCGACGATGATGAGGAGGAGTACAGAGCCCTGGTGGAGAGCTTCGTGGGGTGGAGCGACAGCAACCACCTCCAACTCAACACCAGTAAGACCAAGGAGCTGGTGGTGGACTTCCGGAGGGGCAAGAAGAGGCCCCCCCCCGATTCCCATCTCCATCCGAGGGGTGGATGTGGAGATGGTGGACTCATACAAGTTCCTTGGGGTACACCTGAACAATAAACTGGACTGGTCGGACAACACAGATGCCCTCTACAGGAAGGGACAGAGCAGGCTGTTCTTCCTGAGGAGACTCAGGTCCTTCAATGTGTGCAACAGACTGCTGCAGTCTTTTTACCAGTCTGTTGTGGCCAGCATCCTCTTCTATGATGTGGCATGCTGGGGAGGCTACATCAACTCAAGGGACACCAACAAGCTCAACAAGCTGGTGAGGAAGGCTAGCTCCGTGGTGGGAGTCGAGCTACCTAGACTTGAGGTGATGGCAGAGAGGGGGATGATAAGGAAGCTGGCTGCCATCATGGAGAACCCCTACCACCCCCTCTACGACGAGCTAGTCAAGATGAGAAGCTCGTTCAGCCACAGACTCATTCCCCCCCGACACTCAACTAACCGCCTCGGACAGTCCTTCATACCAGCGGCCATCAGGCTCCACAACAGTGGGCAGCGACTAGCAGCCTCCAGGCTCCACAACAGGGGGCAGCGACAGCGACTGCTACCAGACATTGACCTGGGACTTATAGGAACCCAAGGAGGACAACCTACACTACCTTAGGCTTACTGCACCTTATGTGGATACTGTGATACTGTGAATAATGTATATTTCAGTGGATACCGTGATACTGTGAATCAGGGACGTGCACAGGACTTTAGAGGGGCAGGTGCTCAAAGGCTGAAAAGGGCACTATACCTGTGTGTGTGTGTGTTTTAACCGAGCGCACGTTAAAAAGGGGGGCCCCCTTTTTATGCTTTTTGGGGGGTTATGGTGATCAAATATTGAATATTGAACTATAATAATCAGTGCAGGAGCTCACTTATCCTTGAAAGACACTTTTATCACTGACTTAAAAGGCCCATACATCTCCATAAATGTTCAGGGGGGAGGGAATAAGTGCTTACCCTACAGACCCCAAGCAGTGCTGTATATTCTGTATTGTTTAATATAAATGCATTTTTTATTCCAATCCCGATTTGTATTTGAGATTCCCAAATCCCATCAGACTTGACTTCTTCGTGTCCCTCAGTGAGTGTAATACCAGCATTCAACTGTATGCGCCACAGCGGTTTCTATCATCATCATCATCTTGCAAAGACAAGTCGCATTTCTTTCCTCTCTCCCTCTCCGCCGCCTCTACTGCTCCATGGAGCCCGACGCTGCTATGCTCTGCTTCGTGTCGGTGGCCGGACTATACTCAAATCAACTCTAAATGGATCTAATCAGTGGATTGCATATTTTCTTCAAGAAGCAGAATAAGGCTAACCCTCTCTGCCTATTAGGACATCATAATCGGGCTACCAACTTGAAGACGTGGTCATTTTTGGATTATCGAAGCTTTTGGACTGCAATAAAAGGATTTTGGATCTGTTTACCGCGCACAGGATCTACCAAAATGAACTGATAAGACACTTGGACACTTGGACTAATAATGCATTCAGTCATTTGGACGGAGTTGTTAAAACTCACTCCACTCAAATCAATAGAGTTATATTCCACTCTATTCAAATCAAATTTAAAGTGACGTGGCTGGGATAAATTGTGCCAGTCAGCCAAAACAAATTCCTGGACGAAGGTCGAACCAGAGAGCTGTGGAGTCGAAGGCCCTCTGGGAGATAAGAGTGGCGAGCGGCTTCCCACACCCACAATCCCTACCTCCCCCACCCAGGACTTGGCTTGTGCACTCCCCCCCACCTTCCCCCCCCCCCTCCAGTCCCACCCCCCCCCCTTCCTCTGCATTGGCACTGCACTGTCGGCTGCCTCGTGTGAGGGATCACCCCCCCCCCCCCTACAGCCCTGTAACAACCCCAACCCACTCCCCCCTCCTTCCGTAAATGGCGCTGCCTATGACGGCTGCCAGTCTGTTTGCGGTGGTGAATATGCATATGTTTGTCTCAAGGCTCTGTACCATTATTACTATCTAAAATGTAATAATTGTGGAATATTACTGTAATGAGCTGTATGTGTATGATCCAAGCGTCCTATGATCCTCATAGGAGCATAACAGAAAAAAGCATTCCATGTGAAGGTATTCTGTATCTTTGCATGTCAACTAATAAAGAAACTTGAACTTGAAATTTGAAACATCATCATCATCATCACCACCCACGCTATGCATAAAATATATAGGTCCGTGGAGAGGCACGCTGAGGAGGCCGTGCAAACTGTAATGGAATATGGGGCATCTCTCTCTCTTTACCTAATATTTTGATTCTATCCTGACATTTTTCAGTTGGAAGGGCAGTCTATATGCTTAACGATAAAAAAAAATAATAATAAAAAAACGATTAATAATTAAAATCTTTTTCAAAAAGGGCACTTTTTTGATGAGGCTCAAAAAGGCAGGTGCTCAGGCACCCCTTGGTCTCTATGTGTGCACATGCCTGCTGTGAATAATGTATACTGAGTAGATAGTAAATTATAACACTACCTTATGCATACTGCACCCTATGTGACACTGTGAATAATGTGAATATTTCTTCAGCTAGTCAGATAGTAAATTATATTGACCATATTGATCAAATTGTTTACACTGCCTGTGTTGTTTTTTACTACCTGTACACTGTGTTGTTTTACTACCTGTACCCCCCCCCCCCCCCCCCCCCATGCTGCTATGATGCCTGAATTTCCCCAAGGGGATCAATAAAGGAATATCTTATCTTATCTTATCTTATATTATCGGCCTACCGATATTATCAGCCGATATTGGCATTAAATGTAATATCGGAAATTATCTGTATCAGTTTTTTTTTTACATTTATTTAACCTTTATTTAAATCAAATCAAATTTAATCAAATCAAATTTATTTATAGGGCCCGACAACACACGTTAATGTCCCCATGGGCCGTACAGATCTTCTTTAAACAAGTCAAGAAGAAAACATAGCAATAAGTCAAGAACAGAACAAGAACACCATACGGTGCAAACATTTTTAGATGGATGCAAATAAATGAAAGAATGCAAGCACTCCCAGACATACCCCACGCGAAGGTAAGGAAAAACTCACTAAAACCTAACAATAGGGAAAAAAGCTCCACAGGCAGTGTGGAGGAGAGAAACCTTAGAAGGGCCATTCAAGGGGGGATCTCCCTTCTTAGATGTTGGTGATAGTAGTGTTGCAGACAGACAGTTGGTAAGCATGCACTCATGTGTGTAGTGGAACACAGATGAGTGCATGCAATAGCAACTGTACATTTTGAAAAATTAAAGATAGAGCTAATAGCGATAGCAACTGAACATTTTGAAAGATTAAAGATAGAGCTGATAGCAATCTATTTGAGGCACAGGGGCGGCGCAAAGAGGGTCACGTCCTCCCCGTCTTAGTCAAGGGACATTTAACACTCCGGTCGTTGCTCAGGGACAGCCAGAGACAGGGAGATAGGGGGCGGCGCAGAGAGGGTCACGAACTCCCCGACATCATCGCGGGACATCCGGCACTCCGGTCACCACTACGAGACCTCCGGAGACAGGGGGGCACGCAGAGGGGGTCGCAACCAGGACAGCAGGTCATAGGGAGACAGGGAGACGGGACAGGCGTTAGACAGCTCATGAGATTGTAGTAGGCGGACATAGCAATAGATACAAGTGGTAGGCATATATGTGAATGGAGTAGATATATGAAGTAGGCGTATTATGTGAATAGAAATGGAAGTACTTAACCCAGCAATGAAACCGCATTGACTGTTAATCTGTTAACAGTCTGTTAATACTGTTAATCAGTTGACAGGACCACGGACAGACGGCGGTGAATAACTGATCCAAGGCCTCGGAGGTGCATGTAGAGCAGTCATTACAATCTTGGCCAAGACCCCGAGGCATCCATCACCTTAGTCAGCGCCAGGAGACGGGCACTCAGAGAGAAGGGGCGGGGGGGGAAGGGGGGGAAGGGGGGGGGGGGGGGGAGAGGGGGGGGGGGGAGAGTTAGAGAGTTCCCATGTTTGTGGTGCTGCAAAGGAGCAGACATGTAGTACCCTGTAGTGCCATGTAGTACCATGTAGTACCCCGTAGTGCCATGTAGTACCCTATAGTACCCTGTAGTGCCATGTAGTGCCATGTAGTACCCTGTAGTGTCATGTAGTACCCTGTAGTGCCCTGTGGTACCCTGTAGTGCCACGTAGAGCCATGTAGAGCCATGTAGAACCCTGTAGTGCCATGTAGTACCATGTAGTACCATGTAGTACCATGTAGTACCATGTAGTACCCTGTACCCTAACTAAACTACCCTGTAGTAAACTACCCAGTGGTACCATGTAGTACCCTGTACCATAACTAAACTACACAGATTAATCTAAAGGTCAGTCCCCGACCAGGTGAGATCAGGGTAGGTTGAAGGAGAGAGAGAAAAGATGAGTCTTAAGCAGGGATTTAAAAGCTTCGACAGAGCAGGCGCCCCTGATGACGGCATTTAATTTTTATTTTATTTATTGTCAAAAGTATGCATAATGTTGTGATAATTCCACGACAAGAGATATGTAATGTTAATTACCTGAAATTATTTCGTTTTATTGCGGGAGAAACCCTGTATATATCGGTATCGGTTGATATCGGTATAGGAAATTAAGAGTTGGACAATATCGGTATATCGGATATTGGTAAAAAAGCCAATATCGAACATCCCTAGTAGTAATCGATTACTCGTGGAGGATCAGGTCGAGCTATGCACGCTTAGCTTGCTAACGTTAGATAGCAGTGTTTATAAGGAGTCGTCTGCCAACAAATATGTTGTTTCAACAAATGGATTCACCAAATGGATTACCATCCAAATGTTATTGAAGACTCCTGTGACCAATAAGTAGGTACTACATACGTCTTAACTTTTATTAACTATTTTTGACTGCAGAAATATGAAACTAGGGTGCCGCCCCTCTGGTGGAGAGAGAAGGAGAAAGAAATA
The DNA here is from genome assembly GCF_963971535.1 of Notolepis coatsorum. Classification (NCBI taxonomy): domain Eukaryota; kingdom Metazoa; phylum Chordata; class Actinopteri; order Aulopiformes; family Paralepididae; genus Notolepis; species Notolepis coatsorum. The sequence continues at coordinate 68,610,246 of NC_140169.1, forward strand.
GTGGTTTTGGATTTTAGATTTCAACACCTAAAAATATAATAAACATTTTTAAGATAAATAATAATTACTCATTTTAAGTATTGCTGCTGGCGGGACAAAACCTTGTAACTCCAAAAACCCAACTTTTCAGCAGATGAAAAAAATGAACACAGATTTGAGGGCGAATAGAGTTACGAGGTTTAGACAGATGATTGGTTTAATGCTTTCCCATTGTGTAGACTTTGTAAAACCACACACACATGGAGGATGATCTACTGAATTGTTAAAAAAAAAAAAAAAAAAAATGGAGTTACGAGGTTCTGTCCCGCCAGCAGCGGTATGCTTGTGTTTAAAATGCACAATAACGTGTAATATATCAAATATAAATCATTGTTTGTCCTATTCATCCCCCCTCTCTCTTCTCGGGTGTTAGAAAGCAGCGCCAGCGTCAGTGCCCAACTCAGCCAATTGAAAGATAAATAAATGAACCTAGCAACTAAATTTTATCCAATCAGCGTCTTCAAATATGTTGCCTGTGGGCGCTTTTCTCTAGTGCCCGAAGTAGAGTCATGGTCGAATTGTCTATTGTATTCACTCTATTGGCTGAGCGTGGCACGTCCACCAAGAAAATCCCATACTCTCCGCTCGGCTCCTAGTTGTTGTCATAGGTGGTATATGGTTGTTGTAACTTGTTGTCGTTGTCGTCGGAAATTGATAATAATCACAAGATACTGTACATTGAGACAGTGTTGGACTTGGATCTAACTAAATGGATTTATATATGGACAAGCCAGCTTTTTTTTTTTAAGTGGAATAAGGCTTGTGGACAAGTTGGACAACATCAACAACAAGGCTGTATGCTCGAAGGTAAGCAAGCGAAAACAGATGCTTCAGTATGCTTCAACATTTGGCTTAACAACTAGAGCTAACGTTAGCTATCTGCTCCGTCCAAAATTCGAATTTCATGTATATATCCTTGGGTAAAATAGTTAGTTTATTAACGTTTATTTAAAATAATAATAATAACAACGATACATTTCATTTGTAGTGTACTATACATTTGGAACCAAATCTCAAAGTGCTAAGGTTTGACATGAATACAACGTCAAAACTGTCTGCTTGCTAATGCTAGCTAACTGGAACTGATTTGCAGACAGGAAAGCAACCAACAATATTGTCCGTGCGGAACCCTTAACCCCAACACATAGTTCTGCCCTTAACCCCAACACATAGTTCTGCCCCACCTAGAATACTTTTCACCAGCTGCCACTGTGTATAGTAGTATGTGTGGTGGTGGTAGTACTAGTACGTGTGGTGCTAGTAGTAGTAGTAGTATGTGTAGTAGTAGTATGTGTGGTGGTGGTAGTACTAGTATGTGTGGTGCTAGTAGTTGTAGTATGTGTGGTAGTAGTAGTAGTAGTAGTAGTAGTAGTAGTACATTTACATTTACATTTAGTCATTTAGCTGACGCTTTTATCCAAAGCGACTTACAAGTTCTGTACGACAAGCCATCAGGAAGGGCACAACTCTATCAGCTGAGTAACAATGTTCATCAAAGTGTTGAGTGCTACAGTGTAGGTTAGTTTATTAGGACAAGTGCATGACAGTATGGTTAGTTAGGGTTAGATCATTTTCTTTTCTTTTTTCTTTTCTTTTTTAAGTAGTAGTAGTAGTAGTAGTAGTAGTAGTAGTAATAGTAGTAGTAGTAGTAGTAGTAGTAGTAGTATTAGTAGTAGTAGTAGTAGTAGTAATAGTAGTAGTAGTAGTAGTAGTAGTAGTAGTAGTAGTAGTAGTAGTAGTAGTAGTAGTAGTAGTAGTAGTAGTAGTAGTAGTAGTAGCAGTAGTAATAGTAGTAGTAGTAGTAGCAGTAGTAGTAGTATGTGTAGTAGTAATAGTAGTTGTAACTGAGGGGTACAATTCCCTGACTGTATTAATAAGTATGGTATCATTAAACCACTACTGTCTTATGTACATTACTACTGGCCATACAGTACACAGGTATCTTATGATGAACACTTCCCACAATGACTCGGTTCCACACAAAACTGGGTTTAAGAATATTTATTAGCAGCAATGATAGTACATAATATACTTTACTTAGGTTGCGCTTATAAGGCAAAGGAATGTGCGTAAGCAAATCAATAACGTATGTCCATTCTCATATTACGCAGGAGATAATGAATACAACCTGAATCTTAGGAATTATATCTATGGTACTCTAGTAAGGGGCAGCGGGAGATACTAGTAGGGTCCCTCCGGTTGTAGGCCAGCAGGGGGAGGAAATGTTCGAATGCAAACTCTGGATCAACGGGGAATCAATAAGCTCCTGCTACGGGAGACGGTACATTACTCCCTTGATCGGCAGACGAAAGCAGCAGCTGTAATCCAAGTATGCGTGCAGCATAGGTGAAAGCCGGCCAGCCTCTCCGAGAGACGGGCTCGAGTGATGTTCCTCACGGGTAAATCCCACACAGTAGTGGGGTGTAGACGATTCTCCTCCGCTCCAACATCCACAGGACCAAAGCAATATAATAATAATAATCCAGTCGGAAAAGGGCTCTGCATTCACCGGTGTAGAGTCTCCGGTGCGCGGTACTTCACATTAACTAGGTCGAACTTGACGTTATTCCACTAAGCTCTGACACTTTTACTGTCCTATTCGCACGCGGTTATAAGTGCTCTATTTAGATGCACGGTTGCTCACTTCACTTGGTCGTTGACTCGTGATGAAGGCTTTACGTTTGAGGGTAACGCGTTTCTAGGTTAACTTGACTTTTGGTAACTAACTGCTGTATTCACCTGCGCCGTATTTATACGTTGGGTGAACAATCTAGTACCAGCCTTATTCCTGTCTCGTATTCTTGCGCAGAGCCGTTCATGTGCAGGCATGTCCGAGGCGGTGACTTTGAACCAGACCTTGGGGGTATGGCAATGGCGCCTGAGGGACCGCTGTCCAATAAGAGAACGAAATATTATGGTCTGTACTAGGTTAAAGGGATATTCCGTGTATATGTACAAGGAATACACAAGGGATATCAAACGATATACAAATATTATGCAATATATATCAATCAATAAATATATATATTCGGTTTAATCTGATCCTTCGTAACAGCCGCCTCCTAATTAGTCCCACCTAATTAGATAAGCAGAGACAGATTAACCGCACTGTCACTACTCAATGTCCGTTGTGAGGGTAGGGCAGTTCACAAAGTCAGTGGGTCATGGTCGTCATTAAGCGAGTCGGGGAGCCTTGGCAACTCTATCAGCCTCGCCACGGGTCGGTTGTATGTCCGCCCTTGGACGAGCACTTCTGCCGCTCTGACCTTTCCGTCGGCACCAGTGATCACTTTGCTTACGCGGCCGGCCGGCCACGCAGCTCGGGGTAGTGACTGGTCTATGATCATGACGACTGGACGGGATGAAGGGGGGCTTAGGAGGAAGCGGGCCTGAGACTGCTTTGATCTGTGCTTGGCTGTGCCTCCTCCTCCTCCGTCTGTTTCTCTTGTTTGCTCTGTACCCCGTCTGAGGAGGGGCCGGTTCTGGCCGCCCCGTCAAGGAGTCGCTTGGGGTGCTAGGTTCGAGGTCAGCTACGTCTGAAGCGCAGCTGAGGGGGGTGGAGTTCCGAACTCCCTCTTGTGCCCACGGTTCTCTCACGGGCCTCTCGCTTAATGTCAATAGCCTCTCAACGGGCTGTACGAGGGAGTGGCCGGTGTCGCTCGCCTTTGTGTGTAGGCAGCGTGTAGACGTGGGTTGACTGTCAAGTCCGTAGAGGGGGCCCTGGAGCGTCCATCCCAGTCGGGTCTGAACCGCGACTGGGCATCCTTTTGGTCCGATGTGGGCCGCCTCAATTGGGAGAATGAGGTCCGCGTGGTCGGAGCCGATGAGCAGGGTCGGTGTGGCGCCGTCGATAAGCGGTATAGGTAGTTGACGTAGGTGTACATACTTCGCCATCAGCTGTGGGATGGGGTAGGTGTACTGAGACAGGCCTATGTCGTGGCTGGTGAAGACGTTGGTTATGCTATACTGCTTCTCGGGCTGGTCCACCGCTGCTATCTTGAAGGAGACCTTCTCACCTTTTATGGTCTTCTGGTCCCTTCTGATGGTGCGTATTGTCATGGTACCTTTGGTACCCCGCAGGCCCAACTGGGCTGCGGCGGAAGCGAGGAGGAGAGTCTTTTCAGACCCATCGTCCAGGACGGCGTAAGTGTCCAGGACCTTGTCCTCGTAGCTCAGGAGCACTCTGACCACTTTGATGAGCACTCGGGGGGTCCCGCTATGCTGGTCAATGTGGAGCACTCCTGTTGGTCGGTTGCTTTGGGTCTTCTGGAGGGCCCCGCACCGTGCTGCGCGGTAAGCGGCGCCCGCCTGGGCCGCCTCACGCCACTGTTCAACTTGGGCGGGGTTCAGTGTCTTATATTCGGCGCACTGTGCCATCCAGTGTCCGCCGTCGCAGTATGTACAGTAGGGGGCGGTCTGGTGGCTCTTCGGTACTGGTGCCACCGCCTCGGCATGGTACATTACCGCGACGGGCCCACTCTGTTGTCCTGGCTGACGCCTGTTGATGTCATGCAGGACCTCCAAGTGGGCGCCGCCGCACCTGCCGCACTTCTTCTTCAAACGGCACTCAGCTGCCATATGGCTGCGCGCGCAGCGGAAGCAGCGGCGGTGGTCCTTGATCCACTGACTCACCTCATCCGTGGTCAGCGTCTTGAACTTGTCGCATTGATACAGCCGATGTTCCCCTTCACAGTACTGGCATTCAATCTTCCACTCTTCTTTCGTCGAGGGGGTGTTGTGGTTCTTGTGCTGCGGTACTGATTCGGCTTGGTGCATAACGGTCACCGACCGGCGGTTATCATTTGATCCCCGAGGTCCATCTCTGGGGCTTGGTCCACTCCACACGAACGTGTCCAGTCGTAAGCTGCTGACCTCCCTGGCGAGGAACTCAGACAGGTCTAGGAGGGATGCCTCTGGGCCGTTGGGGTCACGGTGGTCTCTCTGCCGCCGAAAACGCTCTTGTCGGGCGGGAGGGAGCTTCTCTAATATCCTCTCTACATTAGAGTTAGCGTACAGTTCGTATATCCCTTTTTCCTTTTGGGACCCCAGCATCCCTACCAGGGACTGTACCTTGATAGAGAGGTCATCTAATGCTCTGTTGTCTCTGGCTGGGGGGAGACGGTCAATGTCTCTTATCTCCTGTATCACGTAGTCCCATATGCGTCCATAACGTTGGTCGAGGGCTACTAGAGCCGCGGTGTATGGGGTAGTAGAGTTGGAATATGCCAGCGCTATATTGTGCGCTCTGGGCACCTTCAGGTGCTTGAGTAGGATAGCATACTTGTACATTTCATCCGGTACATCGGACATCATTGTCTCTAAGCACATTCGTAGCTCTGTGTACTGTGCTCTGTTCTCGTGTGTGAAGTCCGGGAACGTCGGTGTGCCAAGGTACGATGCCATGGATGGCTGGCACATCGGTGAGCGTTGGGGGAGAGGCCTCCTGGGCGAGTCTCCCCGTGCGTGTCGTCTTGGGCTGGTACTTGGTGGGTACCGAAGGTCGGGTACCCAGGTGCTGTTCCTCGGTGCTGACGGTGCGTCAAACTCACCCGTGAGTTGAGTCGGGGGTTTGTAGCGCAGTGCCTCGGGGCTGACATCTGGGCTGTACTGGACCTCCTGGTCCAGAGTACGTTGCTGCTGGTCGGCTTGACATTCCTCCTCTTCCTCCTCCTCTTCCTCTGCTAGGTCCTGGAGTCTTCTGTTCAGTCTCTCGGCGTGGTCCCGTTCTTCCCGGTTGCTGGGTCTCGTATGGACCGGCCGGGGAGGGGGTTCGGAGACGTGGACAGGATCCTCCTGTTGGCGGGGACCCGGGTCGCTTGGTCGGGTAGGGGAATGTGTCCTAGACCCTTGTCGTGACGATCTCCGGGAGCTCCGTGCGGAGTGAGGGGGTGTCGCCATGGTAATCAATTTGTCCATCAGCTGCGCCTGCAGCCGGTCGCGCTCTGCCTCGCGTTGGGCATGGGCGGCTTCGCGCACTGCTTCGCGCTGGGCATTTGCGGCGTCGCGCTGCGCATTGGCGCTGGCATGGGCGGCGTCGCGCTGTGCATTGGCGGCGGCGCACTGTGCATCAGCGCGGCTTCTTTCAATGTTCTCTTCCGTCTGAAGGCGTCTGGTCTCCAGTCTTATGCGGTCGTCTTCGCTCCTTTGTTGCGCCTGGAAGCGCTCTCGCTCGGTTGCAGAATGTTCGCGTTCACGGAGGGCTTGCGCTTGGAGTTGCGCGTGAAGGCGCTCTCGTTGGTCTGCAGCTTGTTCGCGCTCGCTCGTCTGTTGCACTTGAAGTCGATCGCGTTCGGTGGAGGCTGCCAGGGTGGCGATGAGTGCCTGCGCCAGCATCTTGTCCGCTTCGCTGGGGGAAGACACAGGTGGAGGTGATCGGCTTCTGGCAGTGCTCGTTGGAGATCCGTTCTCCTGTCGCGCTCCGAGGAGATCCATCTCCTGGGTGTGTGCGTCTCTTCTGGTAGTGGGTCGGGTTCCGTCCCTGGAGCGCTTTCTTTATCCTGGAGCTCTCCGGGGACTGTCCCATTGGCGTTGTCGGGGGGTAAAGTCATGTCATGTCCCTCCTGGTCCCCCCCGTGAGCTTGGTCAGTTACGTTAGAACCCACTAGGGTCTCTACTGGCGGGGTCGCCTGGTCGTTAGGGTTTGGCATACTTTTACTATCCGCTTTAGTTACTTTATCCGTATTTAACTTCTTTTTAAAGCTAGGTATTGGACTGACAACGTAGTCCTCTAGGTGAAGAGGTGGCTGCCGTCTGCGCTCCGGGCGATCTAGCTTAGGAGAACCGTTTGTGGAGTGTTCATCATCGGCCATGTTAATATTAATATTATATTAATATTACGCTAATTACTATCTGGGGCTCGAAGGACCAATTGTAACTGAGGGGTACAATTCCCTGACTGTATTAATAAGTATGGTATCATTAAACCACTACTGTCTTATGTACATTACTACTGGCCATACAGTACACAGGTATCTTATGATGAACACTTCCCACAATGACTCGGTTCCGCACAAAACTGGGTTTAAGAATATTTATTAGCAGCAATGATAGTACATAATATACTTTACTTAGGTTGCGCTTATAAGGCAAAGGAATGTGCGTAAGCAAATCAATAACGTATGTCCATTCTCATATTACGCAGGAGATAATGAATACAACCTGAATCTTAGGAATTATATCTATGGTACTCTAGTAAGGGGCAGCGGGAGATACTAGTAGGGTCCCTCCGGTTGTAGGCCAGCAGGGGGAGGAAATGTTCGAATGCAAACTCTGGATCAACAGGGAATCAATAAGCTCCTGCTACGGGAGACGGTACATTACTCCCTTGATCGGCAGACGAAAGCAGCAGCTGTAATCCAAGTATGCGTGCAGCATAGGTGAAAGCCAGCCAGCCTCTCCGAGAGACGGGCTCGAGTGATGTTCCTCACGGGTAAATCCCACACAGTAGTGGGGTGTAGACGATTCTCCTCCGCTCCAACATCCACAGGACCAAAGCAATATAATAATAATAATCCAGCCGGAAAAGGGCTCTGCATTCACCGGTGTAGAGTCTCCGGTGCGCGGTACTTCACATTAACTAGGTCGAACTTGACGTTATTCCACTAAGCTCTGACACTTTTACTGTCCTATTCGCACGCGGTTATAAGTGCTCTATTTAGATGCACGGTTGCTCACTTCACTTGGTCGTTGACTCGTGATGAAGGCTTTACGTTTGAGGGTAACGCGTTTCTAGGTTAACTTGACTTTTGGTAACTAACTGCTGTATTCACCTGCGCCGTATTTATACGTTGGGTGAACAATCTAGTACCAGCCTTATTCCTGTCTCGTATTCTTGCGCAGAGCCGTTCATGTGCAGGCATGTCCGAGGCGGTGACTTTGAACCAGACCTTGGGGGTATGGCAATGGCGCCTGAGGGACCGCTGTCCAATAAGAGAACGAAATATTATGGTCTGTACTAGGTTAAAGGGATATTCTGTGTATATGTACAAGGAATACACAAGGGATATCAAACGATATACAAATATTATGCAATATATATCAATCAATAAATATATATATTTGGTTTAATCTGATCCTTCGTAACAGTAGTAGTAGTAGTAGTAGTAGTAGTAGTAGTAGTAGTAGTAGTAGTAGTAGTAGTAGTAGTAGTAATAGTAGTAGTAGTATGTGTAGTAGTAGTAGTAGTAGTAGTAGTAGTAGTAGTAGTAGTAGTAGTAGTAGTAGTAGTAGTATGTGTAGTAGTAGTAGTAGTATGTGTAGTAGTAGTAGTAGTAGTAGTAGTAGTAGTATGTGTAATAGTAGTAGTAGTAATAGTAGTAGTAGTAGTAGTAGTAGTAGTAGTAGTAGTAGCAGTAGTAGTAGTAGTAGTAGTAGTAGTAGTAGTATGTGTAGTAGTAATAGTAGTAGTAGTAGTAATAGTAGTAGTAGTAGTAGTAGTAGTAGCAGTAGTAGTAGTAGTAGTATGTGTAGTAGTAGTAGTAGTAGTAGTAGTAGTAGTAGTAGTAGTAGTAGTAGTAGTAGTAGCAGTAGTAGTAGTAGTAGTAGTAACAGTAGTAGTCAAGTCAAGTCAAGAGTTTTATTTGTCACGATATACAAGTATACAATGAAATGCGGGGGGTCTTGCCCGCAACGATGTGCATAATACAATAGTAATATATAATAGAATCCAATAGAACGACATTGTGCAATAAAACAAGTAAACAGAGTAGGGCATATCGGTATATGTACATGAGTTATTTACAGAGCATGGTAGGACATGCTAGGTCCTGTGGTAGTGCAATACACTGTTAGCTACGGATGAGGCACTGGAACTTTATGTACATGCTATATTATACAATCTCAAGTTATACTATACTATTCTTAAAGTGACCTTTCCTTTTGTAAAGTGACCATAAGTGTGAGCGTGTGCAGCATGAGTGTGTGTTTGCTCATGTTAAAGTGGCTGCTAGTGTGTGAGCGTGTATAGTGTGTGTGTCGTGTGTGTGCTCATGTGTGCTTGTGTGTGGTGAGTTCAGTGTTCAAGGCTCTGATGGCCTGGGGGAAGAAGCTGAGCCGAAGTCTCTCTGTCCTAGTAGTTGGTGTTCGCAGGCGTATGCCTGACCTCAGCAGCATGAACAGGCTGTTGTTGGGGTGGTGAGGGTCTTTCATTATTCTGCAGGCTCTGGATTTGCACCTCTTGTTGTATAGGACCTGCAGGGGTGGTAGTGCAATACCCGTGGTATGCTCGGCTGAGCGCACCACTCTCTGTAGGGCCTTCTGGTCCTGTGCTGTGCTGTTTCCATACCAGGCAGTGATGTTTCCAGTCAAGATGCTCTCTACAGCTCCGGAGTAGAAGGACTGGAGTATCTTCCCAGATACTCTGAACTTCCTTAACTGTCTCAGGTGGTAGAGGCGCTGCTTCGCATTTTTTACGACTGAGTCTATGTGTGTTGTCCATGTCAGATCCTCTGAGATGTGGACCCCCAGGTACTTAAAGCTGCTCACCCTGTCCACGGTAGCCCCGTTTATCCTCAGTGGTGTGTTTGTCTCCTGCTGTCCTCTCCTATAATCCACAATCAGTTCCTTGGTTTTACCAATGTTCAGGAGCAGGCTGTTGTCCTGGCACCAGCGTTCCAGTACCTCAACCTCCTCCCGGTAGGCCTTCTCGTCGTTGTCCGAGATCAGCCCCACCACCACTGTGTCGTCCGCAAACTTCACTATGGAGTTGGAGCTGAACTTAGCCACACAGTCATGTGTGTATAGTGAGTACAGCAGGGGGCTCAGAACACAGCCCTGGGGGGACCCGATGCTCAGGGTGATGGTGTTGGAGGTCTGACCCCCCACCCTGACCGCCTGGGGCTTTTCACTCAGAAAGTCCAGTATCCAGGCGCTCAGAGCGGAGCTCAGACCCAGCTCGATCAGCTTGTCCACCAGTCTGGTGGGGACTATGGTGTTGAACGCTGAGCTGTAGTCAATGAACAACAGTCTCACATAGCCCCCCTTCTGGCGGTCCAGGTGAGAGAATGTGCTGTGCAGTACTTGGGAGACCGCGTCATCAGTGGACCTGTTTGTCCTGTATGCAAATTGCATAGGGTCCATATCACTGGGGAGGGAGGCACAAATGTGATCCTTGACCAGCCTCTCAAAACATTTCATGGCCACAGAGGTGAGTGGTATGTGTAGTAGTAATAGTAGTAGTAGTAGTAGTAGTAGTAGTAGTAGTAGTAGTAGTAGTAGTAGTAGTAGTAGTAGTAGTAGTATGTGTAGTAGTAATAGTAGTAGTAGTAGTAGTAGTAGTAGTAGTAGTAGTAGTAGTAGTATGTGTAGTAGTAGTAGTAGTAGTAGTATGTGTAGTAGTAATAGTAGTAGTAGTAGTAGTAGTAGTAGTAGTAGTAGTAGTAGTACTAGTATGTGTAGTAGTATGTGTAGTAGTAGTAGTAGTATGTGTAGTAGTAATAGTAGTAGTAGTAGTAGTAGTAGTAGTAGTAGTAGTAGTAGTAATAGTAGTAGTAGCAGTAGTAGTAGTAGTATGTGTAGTAATAATAGTAGTAGTAGTATGTGTAGTAGTAATAGTAGTAGTAGTAGTAGTAGTAGTAGTAGTAGTAGTAATAGTAGTAGTAGTAGTAGTAGTAGTAGTAGTAGTAGTAGTAGTAGTAGTAGTAGTAGTAGTAGTAGTAGTAGTAGTAGTAGTAGTAGTAATAATATAATAATGCAGGACCTGTTCAGAGGTCTTTAATTGGCATGCAATTATCCTCAACGTTTTAGCGATTAGCACACACGGTTAGCACACACACACACCGGAACACACACGCATGCATTGTCTCTTGTAGGATCGCCGATGCGATTAGTCTCTGCGATTAACCCATCCCGTCGCCCTAACCCCCAAGGGCAGCCGGGAGCAGACAGGCGTCGGCGAGGGCCGCGCCAGGGGACCAATCCATGTGCTCCTGCCCGTCTTCGTCAAGGACGCCACAGCGTTAGCGATCTGTTGTTGTGCATGTTTTTCCATTGGGTTTATCTTATCGGAGGGGAAACCCTTGCGAGCACGGGGAGAACATGCAAACTCCACACAGAAAGGCCTGGGAGATACCCCACCTGGGTACCTGGCATCATGGAAACCTGGTCCCCAAGCGGGAATCGAACCCTGGACCTTCTTGCTGTGAGGCGACAGTGTTAACCACTACACCACCGTGCCGCATGTAGTAGTAGTAGTAGTAGTAGTAGTAGTAGTAGTAGTAGTAGTAGTAGTAGTAGTAGTAGTAGTAGTAGTAGTAGTAGTAGCAGTAGTAGTAGTTGTAGTAGTAGTAGTAGTAGTAGTAGTAGTAGTAGTAGTAGTAGTAGTATCTGTAGTAGTAATAGTAGTAGTAGTAGTAGTAGTAGTAGTAGTAGTAGTAGTGGTAGTAGTGGTAGTAGTAGTAGTAGTAGTAGTAGTAGTAGTAGTAGTAGTAGTAGTAGTAGTAGTAGTAGTAGTAGTAGTAGTAGTAGTAGTAGTATCTGTAGTAGTAATAGTAGTTGTAGAAGCAGAAACCGACTTGGTGGATTTATATTGTTAGAATATTAGAACTTACATTGTTTAGACTAGAGGTCACTAGAGGTTGTATTTATGTTTAAACACCACCTCCATTATAGCCCACCTCTATAAGTAACCTAGCTGATTACTGTAATTTCATGCACCTGTTATGGAGATACATTTTTCCTACCTGTTTCACCGTTTGGAACTGACAAATAGAGCAATTGACAACTGTTCTGATTTACCCATTCATTTACTATCATTCATTTTTGGACAATAAAACCTTGCAAACTGTACCAGCCGCAACTTGGACTTTCTTCCATATTTACATCACAAACTTTGTTACTGAGTAGAGAACTAAGTAATTATGGGTGCATCGTGACGCCTGTCAGCACATTCGGGGAGTGACAGTCGGCCATTACAAAGTAGGAAAAATTCCTCATGAAAGAAGGACGTGTGAGTGAGTAGAAAGTAGGAAAAATTCCTCATGAAAGAAGGACATGTGAGTAGAAAGTTGGACAACCTCCCTCACCAAAAGGAAACCAGAGGTAAGAAGATTTATGAATAACACCTCTGTTGTTGAAGACCTGGATAAAGGAATTGATAGTAGCGTGAAGAGCTGAACCAGCCTTCCGTGAAGATGAAATAGTTTGGAAACCTCTGTTAATGAAGACCTGGATAAAGGAATTGATAGTAGCGTGAAGAGCTGAACCAGCCTTCTACGAAGATAAAATTGTTTGGAAACCTCTGTTAATGAAGATCTGGATAAAGGATTTGAAGGACGTGAAGAGCTGTAATGGCCTACCGCGAAGTGAAATTGTTTGGACGCTGCTGTATTTGTGAATGAAACGTGACTCGGGACATTGCTACATTGTTGCGCTTCCATGCGAACGCTGTTGAGTATTGTAACGTCAGACTGACAAATTGATTAATTGTGATGCTGTGGATTATGGAACGTATTGGACGCCGTAATAATGTGGAACCATTGCAATTAATGTTGTCAGTCACTCTCGACGTGTGGAAACTAGACAGCGTCAGACTAATTGAATTGTGATACTGTGGAATGGATTATGGAACGGACTATGTGCCGTATTAATATGTGGAACCATCGCAATTAATGTTGTCTGGACGTGTGGAAACTAAATAACGTCGGCACATTGACAAACAAATTGAATTGCGATACTGTGGATTATGGAACGTATTGGATGCTGTAATATTTGGAACCATTGCAATTAAAGTCACTCTGGATGTGTGGAAACGAAACAACCTTGGCACATTGACAAACTGATTGATTACGATATTGTGGATATGGAACTGACTGTGTGCCGTATCGTTTAGAAGTGGAGCCATCGTAATTAGTGTCGTTACTGAACATGTGCAAACTAAATTGTTCTCTTGGAAATTGTAGATGTGTGGCAAAGGCTATACTACATTACTGCATTCATAAGCAGGAAGAAACGCAAACCCTCCTTGAAGGCTCTGACGTCACACTAAGTGAATGCAACATTCAAATTACAAAAGGATAAATAAAAATAAAAAGAATAAATAACTATGTCTGCAGCCAAGATGAGAAAGAGGCAAACCAGCAAATCTATGCTAAGAGAGGCTGAAGCTGAAAAGGAAAGCTTAATGGTACGCCTTGCCAATGTAAAGTGGCTTCAGAAACAACAAAGTGATTTGAAATTGGAATTGGAAAACAGACAAAGAATAAATAATAAAATGCCTGAAGCCAAGATGAGAAAGAGGCCAACCAGTCATGGAGGTATGAAGACAGCCTCATCTATGCTAAGAGAGGCTGAAGCTGAAAAGGCCAGCTTAATGGTACGCTTTGCCAATTTGAAGAAAAAAATAGCGCTTGAGAAACAACAAGGAGATTTGACTGGATGGGTTGAAGGTTACCTGCTGGGTCCTACCCAGAGACTTCCTCAGAATGAACCAGATGATGATGGTGATGGGGACGGTGAGGGAGAGGACGGCGTCGATGACGTCGATGATGAAGAAGAGGACGACAAAGCGGTCGCGCCTCATGTTCCCTCCAAGGAGTGGATTGGATGGGTTGAAGGTGACCTGCTGGGTTCTACACAGAGACTTCCTCAGAATGAACCAGATGATGATGGTGCTGGGGACGGTGAGGAAGAGGACGGCGTTGATGATGACGTCGATGATGAAGAACAGGACGACAAAGCGATCGCACCTCATGTCCCCTCCAGGGAGTGGATGGTGGAGGGTGACCTGCTGAGTCCTTCCCAGACAGTTCCTCAGAATGAACCAGACGATGATGATGATGGGGACGGTGAGGAGGAGGACAACGATGATGAAGAAGAGGATGCCGATGACGAAAACAAAGAGGAAAAAGCAGTGACAGAGGAAATCACTGTGTCAGACATTGAAAAGGAGAAATACAGTGTGGCAGCTGTGGAAGAGAGTGCTGCAAATGAAATGCAAGAAGAACCTGAAACAGCACCAGCAAAACCAACCATTAACTCTGCTACATGTACACCTGATGAAGACGAGGAGGAAAATGATGATGAGAGAGAGGCATCAGATGATTCCACAGATGAAGAGTGTACTGGGAAACCAGATGATGTGCACGACTGCAGCTCCTCAGAGAATGAAGCAGAGGAAGAGGAAGATGCACATAAGGAAGATGCGTCTGGTTAGGTGCGAGGGATAGTGGAGGTACTTCTCAAGGTGGGGTCCGGGGGGGGGGGTTCGAGCTGAGCATATGTGTGTAGGTTTTTTTAGATAACAGGTATTAGGGGTATATCTTATATAAGACAACTAACTAAAATGTGATCTCATTGGATGTGCCCTGACAATTAATGCTTGTATATCTTATCGTGTGTTGTCATGTTTGTTTATATGTTTGTTTAAAAAATAATAAAAAAATAAAATACAAAAAAAAAGGAAGATGCACATAACAAAACCACTACTGAACCTCCAGTGTTTAAAACAAGAGCTCTCAGAAGCAGGACAACAGCAGTCGCAGCCAGTCCAAAAAGGCTGACCAAGCGGCACCGTCCTGAAGAAAGGAAAGAGGCTGAGGATAAGAGTGTTGGAGGAGATGACAAGCCAACAGGAAAGAGCAGAACCAAGATAGAAGTATCAGAAGAAGTGTGGGATTCATATCAGATTGTGGATTCTGTGGAGGATGAGCCAATAGATGATTCTCTGACCACTGAGTCTCAGAGAGGGAAGAAAGACAGAACATCTAAGAAAGATGATACAACTTCAAAAGAATACGAGACACAGAGCAAGAGTTTTGACATCACTATAGGAGCCTCCGACAATGAAAACAAAGACAAAGAAATGGAAAACCAACTACCTGAAGAAGCTTATCAAATGATAGACACATTTGTTAAAGAAGTCTTGAATTCAGATGAAAAAACACATGGTCAAGAAAAGGAGGCGTGTGCAGTTGAACACCATGACAAAAGTGTTCTGATATCTGATGAAGATGAAGAGGATGAAGGACAAAAGACGGTTGGAATGGGTATGTCAACCGGCAGTGGAATGGTTTCTCTGGAAGCCCATGGTGTTACCGGGGCCGGTGATGGCCAAACACTTGCAATCATGCCAGTTTCCAAGAGAAAGAATTATAAGAGAAGATGGAGCAGGGAAACCTGGGAAAGCCGGCTGAGACTTCCTGACCGGCTTACCGCAGACAGTCCTGATTAACCCTGATGTAGAGTCACAACCAATGAACATTGAACATTGAAAACACATTGAATAGACATTGGCTATATGCCTATCAGAGCTATATGGCTCTGTTGAACATTGAATAGACATTGAATAGACATTGGCTATATGCCTATCAGAGCTATATGGCTCTGTTGTTTAAAAAGAAAAAGAAAATGGCATTATTTCTTTGGCTCAAGTAGGTTTTGTTTGTTTATATTTTAGAACAGTACCCATAATAATGGAACCAGTTGTTGGACCAATGCCTGACCAACAGCCTAATGCTTTGAAATACTTGAAATACCTTGACTGTTACTTGAACTAATTTGTTCTTCGCATGCACAGGGACAACAAGTGAAAACCAGGACCCAGTCAAGCTTATTTGTGTTTAGAACTATGATTTGAAATTGATTATGTCGGTAGCTTCTTTGATATATATATATTTTTGTAATTGTGTTTTAATGCACAATTAAGGGGCCGGTATGTAGAAGCAGAAACCGACTTGGTGGATTTATATTGTTAGAATATTAGAACTTACATTGTTTAGACTAGAGGTCACTAAAGGTTGTATTTATGTTTAAACACTAGGGGGCACACCACCGCCATTATAGCCCACCTCTATAAGTAACCTAGCTGATTACTGTAATTTCATGCACCTGTTATGGAGATTCATTTTTCCTACCTGTTTCACCGTTTGGAACTGACAAATAGAGCAATTGACAACTGTTCTGATTTACCCATTAATTTACTATCATTCATTTTTGGACAATAAAACCTTGCAAACTGTACCAGCCGCAACTTGGACTTTCTTCCATATTTACAAACTTTGTTACTGAGTAGAGAACTAAATACGGGTGCACCGTGGACGCCTGTCAGCACATCGAGGAATGACAGGCGGCCACTACAGTAGTAGTAGTTGTGACTATAGCACGACGCTATTAACACAAGTAGATTTCTTGAACTGATTTTAATGAAGCTTGTTCATTCTCCATCCAAACCGTAAAATCTGTATAACATACAAATGCATACAAAAGATACCATTAACATTGAAAGTCCATTAAAACCATGGTCAGAAGAAACATGGCTTGGATTCAAAACCAAATTCACAGCAATACTCAACAACATGGCACCCATAAGAACCACCAGGGTTAAAAATTGCGCTGAGCAGTATTTCAGTGGATGCACACTGAAATACTGGCCGCTATGAAAACCAGAGACAAAAAATGCTCTGAACTTCATAAAAGTCAGACAAAGCTTTCCAAAAGCTCAAACAGTGAACTCCAAGCCCACGTGGTTGAACAAAAAATTCAAAGAAACAGACTAAGAAATGACGTAAACACCGCAAAAAGAAATTTCATCAACGACAAAACTGAGGAAAACAAAAACAAACCCTGTGAACTTTGGAAATTACTCAATAATCAACTAGGCTGCAGTAAAAAACTTAAAACCAGATTCTCAAACATAAACATAAAGACGGACAACACGCTCATCACAGACAAGCTGGATGTAGCCAATTACTTAAACATCTTCTTCACAAACATAGCCACAACACTGGTAAACAAACTACCCTCCCACTCAGGGCATTATGGGGTAGAACACATTGTAGCATACTACAAAAACCTAGGGGTCCACAAAGACGACTTCAAACTTGAAATGGTAACAACCGATGAGGTACTCAAAAAATTGAGCGCCCTCCAACCTAACAAGGCCACTGGCCATGACAACATCCCCTCCAAATTCCTCAGAGACGCAGCAGCCGCCATCACCCCAGTCATCACACACATAATAAACCTCTCTATAAAACAGGGACACGTCCCCAAGGACTTCAAAATTGCGAGAGTGACCCCTCTGCACAAAAAGGGCAGCAAATTAGACCTAGGCAACTACCACCCTGTTTCTATTCTTACCTCCATCTCGAAAGTCATGGAGAAAATAGTCTACGAACAGGTCGAAAAGTACCTGGCGGAAAAATAATCGAATCTACGAATTCCAATCTGGCTTCAGAACGTCCCACTCCACTGACACATGCCTCCTCTATTTGAACGACCACATCAAACAAGAGGTGGACGCGGGCAAATACTGCGGCATGGTCATGCTGGACCTACAAAAGGCCTTCGACACTGTCAATCACTCCATTCTGATTGACAAGCTAAAAGCAATTGGTTTTGATAGATTATCAGTGAGCTGGATGCAATCCTACCTGGAGGGGAGAGAACAGATGGTAGAGGTAAACGGTACTCTATCCCCCCCCTCACAGTGAGCTGTGGTGTTCCACAAGGAAGCATACTAGGACCGCTACTCTTCCTAATTTATGCAAATGACATGTCGTCAGCCTGTGACTGCAACTTGTTCCTGTTTGCGGACGACTCAGCCCTGCTGGTCTCTGACAAGAACAAGTTGCAAGTTGAAAAAACCCTCAGCTCGGAACTAGGCAAAATCTGCATATGGCTCGCTGATAACAAACTATCATTACACATGGGCAAAACAGAGTCCATTCTCTTCAGTTCAAATAACAAACTCAGCAAGACCGACGGCTTCTCAGTTGCAGTGGGTGACAATATTGTCACAAGGAAAGACGAAATTACCTACCTGGGTTCCATCCTAGAGGCAAATCTTTCCTGTGACAAAATGGCATCCAATGTAATAAAAAAAGTCAACCAACGAACTAGATTCTTGTACCGGATCTCCTCTCTGGTAAACAAGAATACCCTGAAGACTCTGGCAGGAGCACTCATTCAAGAGTACTACGACTATGCGTGCACCTCATGGTACCAAAGCACCTCAAAGGCGCTTAAAACAAAATTACAAACATCACAAAACAAACTGGTCAGACTACTACTTGACCTTACCCCCAGAACCCACCTCACCCCTGCCCACTTTGACAACCTAGGATGGCTTAGAGTAGACAACAGAGTACAGCAACTTGCAATGGGCCTGGTCTACAAGATACACTATACGACTAAGGTACCCATGTACATGTAAAAATACTTCCCAAAGGTCAGTGAATACCACAACCACTACACCAGAGGAAGCTCAACAAATCATGTTAAAACCAGATTCGGCTCAAACAAGGGACTAAACATGTTTCGCAATTATGCCATATCAATGTGGAACGCCCTACCCAAAGCTGTAAAGGAATCTGAATCCCTACCCACATTCAAAACCGCTCTTAAAGAGCACCTACGGGAGGCTGCAATTCGAAACTGGCCACCGTAAATGCCCAAAACCCCCACCACCTCCTAATAGACAGTCTCCTCCCCACCGCATGTATATATTCCCTCCCCGCCGTATGTATATTTCTCTCCCACCCACCCACCCCCTCCTAATGTACAGTCCCCTCCCCATCATATGTATATACTCTGTCAGGATCTAGGGGTAACAGTACTGTATATTTGAATACCGTTTATGTCACAAATGTATCAGTACTAAATACCTATATGTCCCTATGCCATAAATGTATGTTGTGTATGTCATAAATGTCTATATGAATTGAAAATGGGGGACCCTGATGGAAACAAGACAAACGTCTTTCTCAGGTCTGCATCCCCTTAACAATTGTGTGTATTGAGCCGTACTGTATTGTACCCATTCTGCAATCTGTTAAATAAAGTTTTCATTCATTCAGAACATCAACTGTCACATATACCAAAATCATCATCCAAAACAATCAATACCTTATTGGCTGTGTGCCAGTATAAGAGAACATCGATGCGTTATGGTGGTATGTCTTTGATCCTTATCTTGGAAGATTGTCTTGTTAAGTTGTCTTGATGGATTGTCTTTTGCTTGTTAAGATTGACAGGTAAGTCAATAATCCACCACAGTCATGTCACAACTCAAGAGAAAGAAAGCGGAAACACGTCACCGGATACCAGGTGGACCAATTCTCGTGAGATGAAATAATTGCACAAACAAATAGAAATAGTGCGCCACCAATATATCTTATATAAACCCATAAGAAATACAGTGAAATACAATTGTGTGTATTATTAATATACAAAAATAAGCATATAAAATTGTAAACGAATATAACTATATTAACCAACTGTTAACCATAGCTGCAGTTAAACTCTTATTCTTATTCTTATTGTGTATACTTCAAAGGATATGTCTCTAAGATCAATTGGATTCAACCAGGTAAGTATCGCTTTCCAGTGTAAAACAAAACAAAAAACTCCTATTTCAGAGTAAAGGTAAGCTGAAAATGGGTAAGTGCCAAAACAGCATAATGTTGAATAACTCACTAGTGCTCTAATCTGCTTCTATCAATGTAATTATATTGTGTATTGGTCTCTCTAAATACACTGTACTGGTTGTAGCTTTCCCTTTGCTATCATATGTGGTGTGGCTTACTAGCAGCTTCAACTTTCTGACTCTACCATCTTGTCCTGGGTAGACTTCAGTGACTCTTGCTAGTCGCCATTCGTTGCATGGTGTCAGTTCATCTTGGAGAAGGACGATGTCGTTGACTTTAGAGTTCCTTCTGGTTTTACACCACTTCTGTCTCCGTTGTAGGTTGAGAAGATATTCTTTCCTCCATCTTGTCCAAAACTTGTTGGCCAAATACTGAACTCGGCACCACCTCTTTTGTAGGTACAAATCTTGTTTGATGAATTGTCCAGGTGGGGGCAGAATGATTGTAGATTTCATCGTTAGAATGTGGTTCGGGGTTAAAGGGTCAGGTCCGGATGGGTCGTTCAGAAACTCAGTGGAGAGCGGCCTGCTATTGATTATGGACATGACTTTGTACAGGTACGTCCGGATAGAGGTGCTGTCAAGCCTTTGTGAGGACTGGTCCAGAATGGTAGTCAATATGCTTCTTATCGTTCTTATTTGCCTCTCCCATACACCGCCCATGTGGCTTGCCGCTGGAGGATTCATGAGAAACTCACATCCCAGAGCCTTCAGTCTTTCTTCATCCATTCCCTTCATAAGTTCTGTAAATTCTCTTCTCGCGCCAACAAAATTGGTTCCTTGATCGCATCTGAGTTGGCGAACGTTTCCTCTGATCGCAATGAATGATCTGAGTGCATTGATGAATGAGTCTGTAGTCATATCATCAACCACTTCTATGTGAACGGATCTTGAACATAGACAGGTGAGTATAAGTCCATATCTTTTTAGATCTTTTCTTCCTTCTTTAACGCAGATTGGGCGTCTTGACCTACACGTCCTCCCACCTTGAGGATCCCGTCTTCATCCAGGAAGGGACTTAGCTTTTATAGCTTACTTTCTTTGGTCTTCGCAAGTTCATGCTTTTGCTTGAGTCCTTTTATCTCAGCTGGGAAGGCCTCTTCTTGAGCAAGCTTAATGATAGCAAGCTCAGCTTCTTTTCTTTCTTCGATACTTGTATTCTCGTTGGTGCGTTCTTTTGTATATTCGGCACCTGACACATCTGCAGAGCGCATTTGTTAGGTCAGGACCAGTGAGCAGATGGTCGTTGAGGGAAGTCTCTCGGAAGCGGGCAGAACAGTCAAATACAATGCATATTTTTCCTGGCTTCTGCGGATGATACACCCCGTGATGAGGTATGTACCAGGCCGGGCTGTTGTCTATCTCTTCCTCAGGGACTCTTTCTGCGTCACCACGGGAAATAAGATAAGCTAAGATATAAGATATTCCTTTATTGATCCCCTTGGGGTAATTCAGGCATCATAGCAGCATGGGGGAAGGGGTACAGGTAGTAAAAACAACACAAGCAGTGTAAACAAATAGGTCAATATAATTTACTATCTAACTAACTCAAAAATATATTCACAATATTCACAGTGTCACATAAGGTGCAGTATGCATAAGGTAGTGTTATAATTTACTATCTACTGAAATATACATTGTTCACAGTATCACAGTATCCACTGAAATATACATTATTCACAGTATCACAGTATCCACATAAGGTGCAGTATGCCTAAGGTAGTGTTATTGTATTGTTATTGTAGATGATATTCTCCATAAAGGTACAGTAATCCTTGTAATAATTTCCATCTTTGTTCAGTCTTCTCTCGAGACCTTTCAGGCGGTGGATAGCGCTGATCTTGTTGTTAGGTAGCTCTGGTCGTTCTCCTTTGAACGGCAGGGGCATCTCATAGTGACCGTTTTCCTTCTGTGTGATGTTTTCTTTGAGCTTCGACAGGAACTTCAGGTCATCTTGTGAGATGGGATTATCTTCCTTGGACCTTTCTGAGAGGTCGGACTCTAGGACCTTTAGGATTTCTGTAGGGGTCACTTCTTTCACTTTGAGCCGATTTACATAGTGTACTTCTGTTTGAAGGTTGATCGAAGACTCAAAATCCGGTGTCACTTGTTTTACCTCTATATGATGACTAATGGAGATTCTACTAATGGAGATGTACTTTCACCCGGGGAGGAGACTACAGTTCTTGGTGCAAACGGGGAAGGAGGTCTTGTAGGAGCAGGCATTTGGTTGACTGTTCTCCTCTCACTATCCACTTTGATGTTTAGCTTCTCTTCTTCTTTTTTCACCACTTGGTCGTACACTTGGATTCTCGCTTGGGCTGCATTTAGACTTTTCATTTCCTCCAGTTGCTGTAACCTTCTTTTCCTTTCATCCAGGGTTCTTTTGAGGGCTGTATGCTGCGATATCATTTGAGCTTTGATTTTAGCGTCCTCTTCCTCTTGCTGCATTCTTCTTTTCAACTCATCTTTCTCTCTCTCCAAGCGATCCTTGACAGCTGCTGCTTCTTGTTCGGCTATCTGTTCTTTAGCTCCCTCTTCCAGCCGCTGTATTCTTCTTTTCAACTCATCTGTTTCTCTCTCCATTTTTCTTTTCAACTCATCTGTTTCTCTCTCCAAGCAAATTATTATTTTTTTATCCACTTTTTCTCCCATTTTCTATATTTTCTCCCATCCCAATTTTCGTATCATCCAATTCAACCCTCCCCTGTCACGGACGCTGTTTCTTGCCTCCCACAAGCCGGCTGCAATGTGGACTAAGTCATACATAGCACAAGTCCCCTCCGGTACTTGAGGTAACGGCAGTCGCATCTTTTCACCTGCGCAGCTCGATCTCTCAGTGGCGGGGAGTAACGCGTGGGAGGCTCATGCTGCCCCCGACACTTCCTGATTCTACTGCGCAGGCGCACCAACCGACCTGTAGGAGTCGCTGTCCACAACGCCCGATCCCCACCCATCAGTTTCCCACCCCCTAATACGGCCAATGTGTATTAGTACGGACGACCAGCTAAACTGAAAGCAAATGTGGAGAACTGGGCTCGAACTGACGAGCCCAGCGTCTCCAGCATTTTGTGGCGAGTGCCTTGCCCACTACGCCACGTAGCCGCCCTCTCTCCAATCGACACTTAACAGCTGCTGCTTCTTGTTCGGCTATCTGTTTTTCAGCTTCCTCTTCCAGCCGCTGTATTTCTCGTTGTTCTTGGTGTTGCTCTTTTGTTTGCTTGAGAACAGCTTGGCCTGCAGCGACATCGGCAGCAGCTTCTTGACGTCTTACTGTGGACCTATTTGATTGTACAGAGGTCTTATTTGAGTTAGAGAAGCGAGAGTTGATGCTTGCGTGGAATAGAAAACCTGCTTCAGGACAGTCATCTTCTTCTTCAGGAGTATGTCCATCCAGTAGGCTTGAGGCTCTTTTGAAGATGAACCGGGACATTTGGGAGCACAGCTTGACTCTCCGACGGGTTTCCTTATCTGGCGTTTCAACTTGTCATAATTCTTCATATGCGCGCTGGACATCAGTGGAGTGACGACGGGTATCAGTAATGACTGTTTCGAGTTCCTCAGTTACTGTCTCAGTTTGCGATAGTATCTCCTTGGCGCCTCTCACATTTATTTTCCATCTCTTATATACGAATTGGAACCTTTGCTGGAGTCCTATCATTTTCTCCTCTTGCATCTCTCTGCCCTTCTCTGTCAGAGTTATGATTCTTCCACTTTTTCTTGTATTCCTTTCAGCAGTGTCGCCGTCTTTACACCTTTCGGGCTGCTCTTGGGAATCTTCTTTGTTTCTGTGTTTCTCTTTAACCTGTTCGATAATCTGTTCCTTTTGAGCTATTGTGTCATCTTCTTGTTCTAGCTCAGTAATCTGAGTAGTAGTAGTAGTAGTATAGTAGTAGTAGTAGTAGTAGTAGTAGTAGTAGTAGTAGTAGTAGTAGTAGTAGCAGTAGCAGTAGTAGTAGTAGTAGTAGTAGTAGTAGTAGTAGTAGTAGTAATAATAATAGTAATAGTAATAGTAGTAGTAGTAGTAGTAGTAGTAGTAGTAGTAGTAGTAGTAGTAGTAGTAGTAGTAGTAGTAGTAGTAGTAGTAGGAGTAGGGGCGACAGTGGCTCAGGAGGTAGAGCAGTCGTCTGGCAATCCGGAGGTTCCCGGTTCGATTCCCGCTCCTCCCGGGCAGCGTGTCGATGTGTCCTTGAGCAAGACACTTAACCCCTAATTGCTCCCGATGAGCAGGTTGGCACCTTGCATGGTTGCCTCCGCCGTCGGTGTGTGAATGTGAATGGGTAAAATGTGAGGAACAAAGCAGCCATTTACCATTTACCATGTGTGGTGCTAGTAGTAGTAGTAGTAATACGTGTAGTAGTCATAGTAGTACATGTGGTAGTAGTAGTACGTGTAGTAGTCATAGTAGTATGTGTGGTAGTAGTAGTAGTAATAGTAGTATGTGTAGTAGTAGTACGTGTAGTAGTCATAGTAGTATGTGTGGTAGTAGTAGTAGTAATAGTAGTATGTGTAGTAGTCATAGTAGTACGTGTGGTAGTAGTAATAGTAGTAGTAGTAGTAGTAGTAGTAGTATGTGTAGTAGTCATAGTAGTATGTGTGGTAGTAGTAGTAGTAGTAGTAGTAGTATGTGTAGTAGTCATAGTAGTACGTGTGGTAGTATTTTTGTATTTGTATTTATTTATTAACACAGTTAAACAGAAGTAAAAACAATACATAATAAGTTATAACCATTGTGAAGGAGAAGTTAGAAGCCTAGAGGCTAACGTGTTTCTAAGTATTCAATGTAGCTATAAAATCGTTCTCAAGTGTATAGTGGGTAGCTTACTCTGGCTGCATTACACGTTTTAAAAAAAGTAATTCATTCGATTGGTCGAAATCAAAGTTGGAGACAGAGACAATCGTGCCGGGTGAAAACAGAACGGTCTGTAGTTCTGTTGTTTTATTGAAAACAACAGCTTAATTATCGTTCACAGTTTCTATTCTATCAGTCTTCAGGTTCGCGTCTCCTTTTCTCGAACTGGTGGTGATGTCTCCAGGTTCTCCTTCTCAAGCTGTCCGTCTCGTCTCGCTGTGTCTCGGTTCTGTGTGAGCGCTTCCGTCTCCCCCATCAGCTCCTGCAGCCTTTAAAAGGAAACAGTTTCCCCCGGCCCCCGGGGACGTCCAGTGACGTCACCCCAGGGATCGGGCTTCTCCTATTGGCTAAAAACTCTTTCGGCTGCGTGACACGTCATCCTTTTTCTGAGAACCCATTCCATTTAAGGTAGTATTAAGAGGTTAGGTTAAATATGGCTGTTTCATGGAGGTAGGGACTTAAATCGTCATTTGGTCTATCAGTAATTTTGATCCATTCAATATTTCTATCGGTTTCTTTGTTTTACGTGGTTTTACATGCATAGATTATTTACTATTTAGTATAACTTAGTTAGTTAAATGCTGTCATGTACGAAGGTCTAACGACCGCACCGAAGAGTATCTGGAGCAGGCTGTACATGAACAGAAACAGCCTCTCTCAGTAAATGCTTTCAAAAATAGTCCCGGGCAGGTAGGTAATAATAAACACAAGACGTTGTTCCAAAAATAGTAAATGATATTTATTATGCCGGGTAGGAATTGAAACCTCCACTGATGTTTAGATCGGCCACAAAGGGAAAAAACAACCCACAAACAATTAACAATTAGGGAGAAGGGTAAGGGGAGAACAAACACGGTAAGTATAATAATAAACAAGTCTGGATAAACAAAGAAACACCACTCTAACCATGCAGCTCACAGTGTAGGATGAACACCACTCTAACCCCAATGTTTGGAGTGTAGGATGAATCACCACTCTAACCATATGTGACTCCGCCCAGCGTGCGCGCCTACAACTCGGCGACCCAGGTTCCTGACAAGAAGAGAAAGTATTTTTTTTTTTTTTTTTTTTTCATTTCCGTTTTTTTTGTTTTGTTTTTTATATACTTACAGTTCGAGGGTTGAAGAACATATTTAGTATAACAGCGAACATATATAATAACTCTAATTGTGTTTAAATTGTGTTTAAAAATGGCTCCTTGAGACATACTCTGATCGTCTCTCACGAAGCTCTGGGGGCAGTTCCCTCGGGCTGTCCTATTTTTGCATGTGAAAGGCTGCTGTTAATGTGAGGTACGCCCCCACACTGTCTGGTGTTTATAATGCACAGCACCTGTAGCCCACAACACTTGTTTGCTGCTTAGATAACATCGACATGGCCGCACAAAGATTATCAGTTGCTCTTAATAGAGGAAGAGATGGAATGAGTATAGACTCCTCGGCGTTAATGAGTGACCACATCACGGACTACATCACGGAAGGTGAGCGGCCACCAGCTCTTTCATCCGACGATGAAGAGACCGAAGACGCAGGTGAAATTGTCCCAGATCCAATCGAACCTACCGACGAAACAGAAGAGGAAGACGGGGACATTTGCGTTGAAACTGTAGCATTGGGCTTTTCAGCTGAATCGACCATGCGATCAGTTGAAAAGATGTCTGGTTTAACGGTGGAGGGCGAAATAGAAGAGGAACTCAGAAAGATAAACGCTTTCCACTGCAAGTGCCAGGCACGCCGAAAGGAAAATTCAGAACGATCTGCCCTGTCTTGTTCAAAAAAACTGTCGGTTGAGCTAATTTACCAAAACCGATTGGACACCGCGTCGTTGACACCAAGAGAAAGGGACATGTGTCTGTTGTCCATTATTGGAACATGCCAAAATGTTTCAGAGAAGACGCAAAGTACAAAGAGAGTGAACGCTGTCCGTGTGGCTTTGAGGACAACATACAGATTTCACGACGTTGTTGTCTGTCGTCCAACGTTCTGTTTCATTTATGGGTAAGTGTCTTTATGCTTGTATATTGTGTTGGACGTAGATGTATTGTATTGGACGTATATGTATGTTTAGCAATAGCAATAAATCGGTTTAAATAGGCGTTAAAGTCTAGAGATAGTCGTCGAATCCTATTCTACCCTGCGAGGGCGTCCATTTTGGATATTCTGGGTAGTGTAGTTTTTGTGCGGCCATTTTGTAATGCACATCGCTAGGATAGGGATTCTTAAAAACTACACCTGAATGTAAACAAGAGTGATTGATTGATTGATTGAAAAGTTTATTAACAGATTGCAGAATGGGTACAGTACAGTACAGCTCAATACATACAATTGTTAAGGGGATGCAGACCAGAGAAAGACTTTCATCTTGTTTACATCAGGGTCCCCCATTTTCAATTCATCATAACATAATATATGACATACATGACATACAGATACAGTGTGTACAATGTGTGTATTTCATTCATTAATTCTCTTCCCTATTGTTAAAATTTTTGTTTAGGATCAGCGATGCGCTTCTCAAAAGCCTTTTCAAACACTACAAGACAGATGGCCTCACACCGCGGGAGAGGAAGAAACAGCCGAGAAATCACAAGCGTTTTTTGTCTCTTTTTGACGTAAAAAGGGTTGTGAAATTTCTGATCAACTTTGCTGTCCTCCATGCGATTGTGTTGCCTGGCCGTCATGCTGGTCACAAGGATTTCACTGCAAAGTTACTGCCAACCAATCTGACCAAAGCTTCCCTGTGGCGCCTTTACAGCAGTATAGAAGGTATGTCACAAAACTACCCCTTGCTCTCTCTCTTTCTCTCTCACACACACACATGGTTCCCACTTTTTCTTATTCTACCAATCTAACAAAAACACTTGTCTTTTCAGGATTTCGTGTTGTTGGTCAGAGATCCTTCCTTCGGTTGTGGAAAGCACTCCTTCCGCAGATAATGATCACAAAACCCAGGACAGATCTGTGTTCTCAATGCTACTCCAACAATCACCAATTACAGCAAGCCGCGGGAAGGCCAGAGAAGTTGCAGGTGGAGAAACTCCAGGTGTGTACAGTCTACTTTCACTACTACACTACAGACTGTTTTTTACCACCATCTATTCCCCTGTACCCCCGTCCATAGTGGCTTGTTTACAGTATTTACCCAAACATAGCAACGTCCGATGACGACATAGATAGCAAGCATTTTACTGTTCATATCTCAGCCGCAGGGAGCTGTTGTTGTTGTCGTTGAGCTGAGCTCTCGTCAAAATCAATGGCGGACAAAAGCGGAAGTAAAAAATGCATAGCGCTCGCCGATTGGTGCAAGCGGTGTGACGTAATTGGCAGACTCGACTGTCAATCAAAATTATTCTGTTGCCGGCTGAATGATTGAATGCAGAATGGGTACAATACAGTACAGCTCAATACAACAACAGTGGACTGGAGGATGAAGACCAGAAAAAGACTTTCGCCTTTTTTACATAAGGGTCCTCCATTTTCAATTCATCAAAACATTTAGAGACATACAAATATACAGTAGTTTCATAAAAATGCTAAAATGCTATTGATTGATTGATTTAAAACGTTATTAACATATTGCAGAATGGGTACAGTACAGCTCAATACATACAATTGTTAAGGGAATGCAGACCAGAGAAAGACTTTCGTCTTGTTTACATCAGGGTCCCCCATTTTCAATTAATCATATTTCATATCTAAATCATATAATATCTCATTGCTAAATATATGCAATATATAATCTAATAATCCAATAATCTAAATCTAATATATAATATAAAAATGCTAAATGCATGGGTATTTTATTTTGTCTTTAATGTTAGCTTGCAAACTCGAATACTGTCTTGGTAAGCCTCATAATGAATTGTTTGGGGAAAAAAAGAAAAACATCGTGATGTGTATCGTGTATCGCCGAAAGGTCAGAAAATATCGTGATATCATATTTAGGCCATATCGCCCAGCCCTAGCTTCAACACACATGACATTAGGATAACCTGAGGATAACTGAGCACTGCCACCTCATTAGCCGTGTGTGTGTGTGTGTGTGTGTGTGTGTGTGTGTGTGTGTGTGTGTGTGTGTGTGTGTGTGTGTGTGTGTGTGTGTGTGTGTGTGTGTGTGTGTGTGTGTGTGTGTGTGTGTGTGTGTGTGTATTGAGCCGTACTGTGTTGTACCCATTCTGCAATCTGTTAAATAACGTTTTCATTCATTCATGCTTTCATCCAGGTGCAGTTAAAACATCTGGCCCTTGTTGACAGAGAACGCGAGCTGTTGCAGGAGATGACTGCCGCCACAAAGAGCACATGCGCCGAGAACATGGATCTGTCGCTAGGCCCCTCCCCACCTGCAAGCAGAGATATCACGATGCACTACAGCTTTGATTACGCACAGCAGGTGAATATCCAATATAATGTTGCTTTTTGTTGTTAAAGGAAAACTTACAGGAACGTTTGAGTTGTATTTGGAGTGTATTTAGATGAGATGAGAGTGGGAGGAGAGAGGAGAGAGAAAATAGGAGAAGAGAGGAGAGAATAGGAAAAGAGAGGAGAATAGAGAGAGAAAGAAGCACTTTGAGCTGCAATTCTTGGAATGAAGGTGCTATACAAATACGGTTTATTATTGTTATTATAGTTTATTCAGTTTTAATGTAAAAATAGTTCCTTATAGTTTTAGCAGTATTTTTTCATGAATCACTCGCCAAACATAAAAAATACTTGCATTTGGCTAGTAAAGTGGCCTAATTTCCTCCCCTGTTCCCTTATTTCAATGTCCTTTTTTCTTTTTCTTCTTTCTCTGTCAGGTTCATTTTCCATCTCACCCTTTTCAAGTGGGTCCCATCTTTTTTCAAACACCGCGCAAATGTGGCCTGTTCGGTGTCCACTGTGAAGGGCTGACGAAGCAAGTGAATTACCTAATTGATGAAGGGATGTCAACTGGTAAAGGCAGCAATGCCGTTATCAGCTATGTGGATCATTTCTTCACCAACTATGGAGTTGGAGAAAAATCAGTGGACCTGCACTGCGACAATTGCTCCGGGCAAAATAAAAACAATTATGTCTTGTGGTATTTTGCGTGGCGTACTATTCACAAACTTCACCTGCAGCTTGCTCTCCACTTCCTAATTGCAGGCCACACTAAATTTGGCCCCGACTGGTGCTTTGGTTTGATAAAGCAGGTTTACAGGAAGACTGCGGTCGACACCCTGGCAGGCATCGCAGACATCGTCAGGAAAAGCTCTGCAGTGAAAGGAGTCAATATCCCCCAACTTGTTGGTCGCGAAGATGGCACAGTTTATGTTCCAAGCTACGACTGGCAACAACATCTCGGAGGCTTCTTCAAAAGATTCCCACAAATAAAGAAATACCAGCACTTCAGCTTCGATGCCAACAGTCCTGGCATGGTGACGGCGAAATTACACTGTGACGATACAGAGCCATTCACGTTTCAGCTGTTGAAAGACCCAAAACGCTACCCAACCATCTCTGGTTTTCCTGTCCTCCCCCCACCTGGTCTAGACAATGACCGACAGGAATATCTTTATAAGGAGATAAGACAATACTGTTCTGATGACGCAAAAGACATTACATGCCCACTCCCAACATCTAGAGCAGTGGTTCCCAAAGTCGGGGTCGCGACCCAAAGGTGGGCCGCGAGCAGCCACGGGTGGGCCGCGAGATGATTAAAAAAAATAAAAAAAAAATAAAAAAAATGTTTTTTTTATTTTTTATTTTTTTTATTTTTTATTTTTATTTTTTTATTTTATTTTGTCAGGTCACTGAACTTAGAAGCAGGCCAGGACAGTGTTTCTAGTTGTATTCTAAAATTCTATTCTATTGTATTCTAAAATGTGACTATATGGTTTTATATTAACTTAATAAATAAACAAAAACGAAAAATCTACTTATTTCAACGAACATTTCAAACTAAATAACAGATTATGCACATAAAACGCTGAAAACAACCGAAGCAACAATAGTATTTTAATGAGGCTATTATTATTATCATTATTATTTTGCAACAAGTTAGCCCTCTCATAAATAGCACATATAAATTAATAACTAACTTGAACTAACTTAATAGGATTGAAGTGATATTTGGCTTAAAAAATCGGTCACATGGCAAAAAAAAAGAAAAAAGCCTGACGATGTGCATTGGGCCGCGGCTCTCTGACGCCTTATTTTCTGGGTCCTGGCCTGAAAAGTTTGGGAACCCCTGATCTAAGCAAGCAGCGTCTATACTTTCCGTAGCCGCATTTCTCGGAGACGCTCTAGCCGCATTTCTCGGAGACGCTCTCTGATTGGCCGACGACAGTTTCTACACTGGTTAGGTAGTTACTCTTCGAAGTTGGTTAAGGTTAGGCAAGTTCTTTCTGACGATGTCCATTGGGCCGCGGCTCTCTGACGCCTTATTTTCTGGGCCGTGGCCTGAAAAGTTTGGGAACCCCTGATCTAGAGCACCTCAGAACAAGAAGACTGTACGATGTTAGACACATGGATGTAGAGCACACACACACACACACACACACACACACACACACACACACACACACACACACACACACACACACACACACACTGTACTAGCAGTCACTTTAACATGAACACACACACACACTCATGCTGCACACGCTCACAATGTAAGGTCACTTTAAAAAAATTAAACAAGAACAGGAGTGGTTCTTGTAGTGTAAAAGCTTTTGTAAAACTCATGTACATATACCTGATATGTCTTATTCTTATTACTTGTATTATTGCACAATGTCGCATTCTCATCCTATTGGATTCTTATTATTGCATTCTTGACTTGACTTGATAGTATAGTAGTACTAGTATAGCATAGGGACATAGAAGAATTGTATTGTTGTGTACCGGTACATGTACATTATATTTTTATTATTATTACTATTGTTTTATTGCACAATCGTAGCGGGCATGGCCAACCGCATTTCACTGTATGCCCTGGTATGTATGCAACGAATAGAAAATAATTTCACTTTAAACTAAATGGAAAGGTCACTTTAAAGGAAAGAACCGATGTGGTTCTTGTATAGTTTAGATTATTGTAGTATAGCATAATGACAGAGTTGAAACTGTATTAGCATGTCTATTTTTATCATGCACATCTTATGCCTTCTTATTACCTGTTTATGTATTTTATTATTAGTATTATTGCACAATCGATGCGGGCATGACCACCCGCATTTCACTGTATGCCCTGGTATGTATGTGACTAATAAACCTCTTGAATTGATTTGATATTGTCTGCTGATTTTCATCCAGTTGTCACATGAAAGGTGGTAACAAAGATAATGATAATGATAATAATGAGGCTTGTGTCTATCACTCCGCTGGCCAGTTCTACCAACTATGCATTAAAATTCCCTGCGGTCAACATAATTTCTTCCTATTTTGGTTGTAATTGTGTAATGATAGATGTATAACCTGAACACTGTACATATCTGTTTTCAGGAAACACTGGGCTATACAAAGAATATGCTGTGATGTCACATGAATGTATAAATATATGGCCATGCATTTAATCTCTCTCTTTTTTATAAAATCATTATAGCCAACATGCAATATATCCCATTGATTGGTACAATGGGACAGACATTTGTTTTATACAGCTATAACCTGCATTCTTTCAAAATATATCATTAATCAATAAAACAGATATTGGAATACATAAATAAAGGTTTTCAATTCAATAACTGAAATATACATTATTCAGACTAGTAGTTATATTACTACTACAATAGAAAATGTTTGATTTTGTATCTGATCTGTCAGCATGGCTGTCACAGCACTTAATTATGTTAATACTATTCAGGGGAGAGGTGTGGCTGGGAGGTATTGTTTACGCCCAGCAGAATCCTGGCAAAAGGTGTCAAATCTTTAAGAGCTGTTTTCTCTGCTTAGGTCTCTGGGGAAAAAAGACTGCTACAAGATTTAAAATTAGCACATCACAATAATAACATAATAATAACATAATAATTCTCAGATTTCAAAGTATGACACATCATTTGAAAGCTTACATTCTGTACTTTCACAATCTGGAAAAATCTGGAAAATGAAAAAATAGACATGTAGGCTATAGCACTGGTCGGGGTCACATATAGCTCACAGTGTAGGATGAATCTAAGAAGGCCAACAAGATCTACATATATATACTTAAAGGTACAAGCTCACCTGGATAAACAAAGAAACACCACTCTAACTGTAACTGAGGGGTACAATTCCCTGACTGTATTGTTAGATATGATACTTACTACCACTACCTCTTGTACTTTAGACTCTGGCCACCCAGTACTAGGTATAAATAATTATGATAAACACTCCCACCTGATGAAACGGATCCAACACAAATGTACCAAGTCGAAAGTCTGCGTTTAATAATAATACATAGCAAAAGGTATGTACAACGATCACTTAATTACATTTATGATTTGAAATAGTATGCACTTTTATGGCAAATGAGTATTCGTAGGTAGATCAATATCGAATGTCCAATCTCTGATTGCGCAGGAAGCAAATATACAACCTGGAATATTTAGGGAACAATAGCAATGATACTTGAATGATTATATAGCTGGATACACTAGGGGAAGGTTCCGACTGCTTGTAGGACAGCTGGAGGGGGGGGGGGGTAGGGTCTGGCTGTATCCCGTCTGGCCGAGGGTATCCTGGGAGAGCCCACAGTCGTGCGACCCGGTGCCCAGCGATCCTCGATCCACAGATGAAAGCAGTTGGACTCTCTGTGGCCGGCGTCCTCCGGTCCACGATGGAGAGACGTGAGGCGACCTCGTCGTGTAGAGCGTCTTCTCACCTGTCGTCCTCTCCGGGGGGGGTATTTCCAACACACCGCAGTGTTGGCCTTTATCCATAGAATAATCAAAGTACTCAAAGCATAATCCAAGCCGGGGAAGGCTAGCCGTCGTCGGTAGAATAATCCAATATACAGGTCCACTCGCTCTTTGGCCTGGAGCTCCTCGGGTGCAGCTTCACGTGGGGTCAACCACCCTGGATAAGCGTCCAGCTGATGCCCGAAACGATGGGGGTGCTGATTACTATAGAACTCTTACCGCACGAGGCACTACATATGAATAGACTATTATTAGCTTAATAGAATACGTCCAACTCGACGATATAGTGCCAAATATGACTATTCAAATATTAATATACACGATGTCTCAATGCCGATACTGGGCCGAATTGGCCTTACTGCCCACACGTGGTTCGCGGGGAGGCTTTTGCGTCTGTCACTCTGTTGGAGGGTAAGGAACTGGACTAAAAGAAAGCTCTACTTTAATAGCGCAGTATATATACGCACTATGAACAAATAGTACCATTAGTGGTGCGGTAGACATATTCCTACGCGGAACTAGGACTTGTCCATACATGTTGAGCGGTACGATTGAACCTGGTCTGAGGGGTATGGCGACCTGGCACCAAGGTCTCGTCCAATGGTAGAATGGAGACTATTATGGGATGTTCAGTAGACTAGAAGGGATATTCAATGCATATTGTACAAGGAATATACAAGGGATATCAGGGGATATACAAATACAATTAAATATATATATATAAATAAATATATATATTCGGTTTAATCTGATCCTTCAGAACAGCCGCCCCCTAATTGGTCCCAACCCAATTAGTTAAGCAGAGACAGATTAACCGCACTGTCTACCACTCAAGGGTTCGCTGTAAGGGTCAGTCAACTCACAAAGTCATAGGGTCATGGTCATCATCGATTGTGTCTGGGAGTCGGGGCAGTTCTATGAGCCTCGCCACAGGACGGGTGTAAATGCGCCCCTGGACGAGTACTTCAGCCATCGGCACCGGTGATCACTTTGCTTACGCGGCCAGCCGGCCACATAGCTCTGGGTAGTGACTGGTCAATAATCATGACGACTGTTCCTTCCGTCAAATTGTCTCTCTCTTTTACCCACTTCTGGCGGGTCTGTAGAGACGGTAGGTAGTGCAGTAGGAAACTGCTCCAAAACTTGTCGGCTAATACTTGGCTGTACCTCCACATTCGTCGGCCGTTCGCTTCTTCAGGCCGGTACATTGTCTGGGGTAACGCGGGATCTAGCCGCCCCATCAGGAGGGTGTTGGGGGTGACTGGGTCGACATCTGCTACATCACTGGAGACGTAACCGAGGGGCTTTGAGTTCAATACTCCCTCAATCTCCGTGAGGACTGTCATTAGGACTTCTTCCGCCACAGTCTGGGCCCCAAGTACTGCATACAGGGCTGTCTTTATAGAACGTACTTCTCGTTCCCAAGTTCCACCGAAGTGGGGTGCGTTTGGGGGGTTGAATTGGAAGTCAATCTGGGCTGGAGCGAGGTGGGTCTTAAGTTCTGGGCCCATAGCTTGGAAGCTCTCCCTCAGCTCTCTTTCTCCGCCTTTGAAGTTTGTCCCGTGATCGGACAATAATGTAGACGGTTTTCCTTTCCGTGATGTGAATCTTCGGAAGGCCATAAGGAATGAGTCTGCGCTCATGGTCGGAAGGAGCTCGATATGTATCGCTCTGGTGGTCATGCATTTGAATACAATACCCCACCGCTTCTCGGTGCCTCTTCCTTTCTTTATGTGCAGCGGGCCAAAACAGTCCATGCCTGTTGAGTGGAATGGCTTGTCGCCGAGTCGGAGGCGACATGGAGGTAGGTCAGCCATCCGTGGTATGCTGGGCTGCGCGCGCCACTTTCGGCAGTCTAGACAGGTTCGCTGGAAGCGTCGCACCGCCTCTCTTCCTTGAAGTATCCAGTAACGACGTCTGATTTCCGCGAAGACTCTCTCTGCTCCTGCGTGGTGTACATCCTCGTCGTATTTCTTTATAATCAGCTCTGTGACCTTGTGTCGGCTGTTCAATACGATCGGGTACTTAATGTCATCCGGTAAATTGGGGGCTCTCCGCAGGCGACCACCCACTCTGATGAGGGTATGTGTGTCACTCTCGGGGGCCAGATGAATCAATCTGCTGTCTGATGGGACGGGCTTTCCTCCCTGTAGACAGTCTAGTTCATCGGGGAACGAGTCTCTCTGGGCTCGTTGCAGTAGAAGCAGTTCTGCTTCCTCGTAGTCAGCTGCTGACATATCAGCGGGGGACTTAATCTCTGGGTGGTGCCGCAGGAATGTCCGTTGCTGCGCACTCTCTATGGTAATGCAATCGTCTATGTTGGGGTCTGCGGAGACAACAGTGCTCAATCCACAGAACATGGGTTTCTTATTCTCAGCCTCCTCGTCACTTGCTTCCCTCGGGGTGGGCGTGGGCCAATCTCCTTCCGGGAGCTTGAGGAATGCTGGTCCGTCACTGTAGATGTTATGACGGGTTAAGTCATCTAGGGACATTCCCCGGGTGATGACGTCAGCTGGGTTGTGTTTTGTATCAACATAGCGCCAGTTTGCTTCTCCGGTTAACTCTCCGGTTAACTCTTGAATCTCAGTGACTCTGACTCCCACGAAGACTTTGTATTTGCATGAATCCGATTTGATCCAGGCGAGTACTGTCGTGGAATCTGACCACAGGATTGTTCTATGCACCGGAATGGTGAGCTCACGTTGGATGAGCGTGGCTAGATGCGCTCCTGCGAGGGCTGCGCAGAGCTCTAGACGTGGGATAGACTGTTGCTTGCGTGGGGCTATTCTCGAGCGGGCGAGGATGAATGCTGTGTAGATCTCTCCCCCCTCTTCTTGGGCCCGCAAGTAGGCTACTGATCCGTAGGCGACCTCGGAGGCGTCACTGAAGACGTGTAGATCCATTTTACATGTCTCTGGCCTCACCGTGGGTGGGAAGTAGCTTCGGCGTATATTAACGCCTGGGAGTGAGTGGAGTTCCATCTCCCACTCTCTCCAGGTGGATGCAAGGTGTGCGGGAATGGGGTCGTCCCAGCCCTGGTCCTTGTCCCACAATGCTCGTACAATCATCTTTGCCCTGGTGGTGTACGGTAGTATACATCCTAACGGGTCATATTGTCGGGCGAGTGTTCTGTACACACTCCGTCTGGTGGTCGATATTGCCGTCGACCTTCCCTGCTCCGTGGTCAGGGGTTTGTGTCTATAGTGGAGCGAATCTGTTTTGAAGCGCCACACTAGTCCTAGTGTCATCTCTTGGGCTTCTCCTGGGATTGTGGCCATCCAGGTCTCGCTGCTCGCTGCCTTGTCCTCGGAGGAGAGGCTGCGCAGTACGTGCAGATCGCTGCTGGCCCACTGCCTGAGATCAAAGCCGCCTTTGATCAGAGAGGCGCGGAGTTTAAGTAGGAGAGCCTCGGCTTCTTCCTGGGTCGAAACGCTTTGTAGACAGTTATCTACGTAGAAGCTGTTCTTCACACTGTGTCGGACCTCTTCGTCCGCTGCTGGGTCCTCTGCGACATGTCTCTGTAGTGCAAATGTAGCACAGCATGGGCTGCATGTAGTTCCGAAAGGGAGGACTTCCCATTGGTAGATGGCTGGGTGCTCATCTCCTGGCCTCTCTCTCCATAGGAACCGCAACAGGGGCTTGTCCTCCTCTACTAATCTCACCTGCAGGAACATCCCTTTGATATCCCCGCTGATAGCCACCTTGTCCTGGCGGAAGCGGAGTAGTACGCCTAGTAGGGAGGGGCCGAGTGTAGGACCGGGCAATAGCTCTTTATTCAGATTTTGGGATCCGATCTGGTAGCTGCAGTTAAACACGATGCGGTCTTTGCCGTTGTGATGAACCTTGTGGTGGGGCACGTACCACGATTCAGTCGTCTGGTCGGCCTCTTTAATGTCAATCTTTGTGACGTGTCCCGCTGTGATGAGCTTCTCAATCTCCGCGCGGTATACACTTTCTTGGGCGGGGTCCTTGGCTAAGCGCCGCTCTGTGTTTAGTAGGTACCGCTCTGTGGCGTCTTTCTTTGCGTGAAAGGTAGGCATCCCTTCCCGCCGCAGGAGTGGCGTGGCGTATCTCAACACGCCGCTGACTGGGACTCTCTTTGTTCCCGTCTCGAGGAGGTTAATGGCGTAGATGTCGTCTTTAGAGCGAATGTCTTTCTTTTCGTTCTTAAAGGGCATTTGTTCTAAGGTCCATAGCCTCTCTACATGCTGCAGGAGTGCGGTGTCTCCCTCTGTGACTCGGGAGTGGAGACAGCTAGTGGCTGTGGTTCGGTTGAGAGATTTGGCGAGTGGGCCTTGGAGAGTCCATCCTAGGCGGGTCTCGACTGCTGCAGGACAGCCTCTGGGTCCGGTATGAACCCGGTCTATCGGGACAATGAGGTCTGCATGGTCGGAGCCTATCAACAGTGTCGGGGTAGCACCGTCTATGAGTGGGATCGGTAGCTTGCGTAGATGTACATATTTCTCCATCAGCTTGGCTACGGGGTATGTGTACCGCGAGAGTCCTATTTCTTGGCTGGTGAAAGCGTCTGTAATCCTGTACCGTCGCTCGGGCTGGCCGCTTGCTGCGATAGAGAATGAGACATTCTCGCCCTTTATCGTTTTCAAATCTCTTCTTATTGTCCGAATTGTCATTTGGTTTTCGCTCCCCCGCAGCCCTAGCTGGGCCGCAGCGGACGCGAGCAGAAGGGTCTTCTCTGACCCGTCATCAAGGACGGCGTAAGTGTCCATGACTTTATTCTGGTAGCTCAATGTCACACGGACTACCTTTAAGAGCACTCTGGCTCCGCTGCTGCTGGCGGGGTCGATGTACATGACGCTTGCTTTGCTGCTTGATGGTGCGGGTGGAGGCCGCCGTCTGTTACTGTCGTGGAGTATGTCCAGATGGGCTCCATCGCACCGACTGCACTTTTTCTTTAAGCGGCATTCGGCTGCCATGTGTGATCGCGCACAGCGAAAACAGCGTCTGTTGGACTTTATCCATTGACTCGCTTCCTCCGCATTCATCTTGGGGAATGAGTCACATTGTGACAGCCAGTGTTCTTTCTCACAGTAGGGGCACACTATAATGATAATGATAATAATGACTTGGATTTATATAGCGCTCTTCACTGACCCAGAGCGCTTCACAGAGTCCATTATTCGTTCATACACAGTCATACCGGTGGTGGTAAGCTACAATTGCAGCCAGAGCTGCCCTGAGGCAGACTCACGGAAGCGTGGCGAATAATCAACGCCTACGGCCCCTCCGACCACCACCAACATTCATTCACATGCATACACATTCATACGAGGCAAGTAGGTTAAGTGTCTTGCCCAAGGACACAACGGCAGTGGGATGGACATGGGCTTGAGCGGGATTCGAACCACCAACCCTTGGATCATTGGACAACCCGCTCTACCCCTGAGCCACGCCGCCCCACAGGGGATGCCGCCCTGGAGTGATGTCTAGACGAGTTCCTGGAGCCTCTGGTGGAGGGAGGGGGTGTTGTTCTTCTGATCAGCTGTTCTATTAGTTGCGCTTGTGCTCTGTCGCGCTCGGCTTCGCGCTTGGTGAGATCCGATTCTCTCTGGGCACCGGTGGCGGCGCGCTGGGCGTCGGCCCGGTCTCTTGCCATATTCTCTTCCATCTGAATGCGTCTTATTTCCAGGCGTATGTGCTCTTCTTCGCTCCGTTGCTGTATCTGCAATCGATCGTGTTCACCCTGGAGTCTATCGCGTTCAGTAGAGGCTTTCAGGCTGACGAGGAATGCCTGCTGTAGTGTCCTCTCTGCCTCGCTGGGAGAAGACGGTTGTATAGGGGAGCCGTCCCTTGGGGTACTCCGTGCGGAGTCTTGGAGCTCTATCTCCACGGTGCTCTCCTCACTATCTTCCACTTCTCCTTTCTTGAGGGGGTACTGTGGCTCCTACTGCTTGGCACTGACTCCGATTGGTGCATGACAGTCACCGATCTTCTTCCATCATTTAGTCTCCTGGTTCCTTCTCTGGAGCCAGGGGTGCTCCGTCCGAATGTATCTAGCCGTAAGCTGCTGACTTCTCTCGCCAGGAAGTCGGCTAGATCGAGGAGGTTCGGTTCGGGGCCATTAGGGTCTCGGTGGTCTCTCTGCCGCCTAAAGCGCTCCTGTCGGGCGGGCGGTAGCTTCTCCAAGATCCTCTCTACATTTGAGTTGGCGTATAGTTCATGCCTACCCTTTACCAGGGACTGCACTCTGATGGACAGGTCGTCCAGTGCTCGATTGTCTGTTGCTGGGGGTAGGCGGTCGATGTGCCTGATCTCCTGGATCACGTAATCCCATATACGTCCATATCTCTGGTCCAACGCTACCAGCGCTGCGGTGTATGGGGTCGTGGAAGTGGCGTAGGCGAGCGCTATGTTGTGCGCGCGGGGTACCTTTAAATGCTTCAGTAGTATCGCGTATTTATGGCGTTCATCAATGACATCCACCAACATTGTCTCCAGACACATGCGGAGCTCCGTATACTGGGCCCGGTTCTCCTGGGTGAAGTCTGGTACCATAGGTGTGCCAATGTATGACGCGGATTGTTGATACATCGGCGAGCGTTGGGGGAGAGGCCTCCTAGGCGAGTCTCCTCCTGCTCCTTGGCGTGGGCTGGTACTGGCTGTGTACCATGGCCCGCTG
Source organism: Notolepis coatsorum (assembly GCF_963971535.1). Lineage (NCBI taxonomy): Eukaryota > Metazoa > Chordata > Actinopteri > Aulopiformes > Paralepididae > Notolepis > Notolepis coatsorum. Next base: position 68,649,994 of record NC_140169.1, read on the forward strand.
GTCCAGGTGCTGTTCCTCGGTGCGGGTCGTGCGTCGTGCTCACCCGTGAATAGCGTCGGGGGTCTGTAGCGCAGCTCCGCGGGGGTATAGCCTGGGCTGTACTGGACCTCCTGGTCCGGTAGAGTACTGTGCTGTCGTCGGGCGTGGTTCTCCTCCTCTTCCTCTTCGTCTTCCGTTAGGTCATCCAGGGCTTGTAGTCTCTGATTTAGCCTCTCCGCAGTGTATGCTGCTCCTTCCCGGTGGCTGGGTCTCGCTTGGACCGGTTGGGGAAGGGGGTCTGCGGGGTGTATAAACCTCGTCTGTTGGTCAAGTTCAGGGTCGCTTACTCGGCTAGGGGATGCCGCCCTGGAGTGATGTCTAGACGAGTTCCTGGAGCCTCTGGTGGAGGGAGGGGGTGTTGTCCTTCTGATCAGCTGTTCTATTAGTTGCGCTTGTGCTCTGTCGCGCTCGGCTTCGCGCTTGGTGAGATCCGATTCTCTCTGGGCACCGGTGGCGGCGCGCTGGGCGTCGGCCCGGTCTCTTGCCATATTCTCTTCCATCTGAATGCGTCTTATTTCCAGGCGTATGTGCTCTTCTTCGCTCCGTTGCTGTATCTGCAATCGATCGCGTTCACCCTGGAGTCTATCGCGTTCAGTAGAGGCTTTCAGGCTGACGAGGAATGCCTGCTGTAGTGTCCTCTCTGCCTCGCTGGGAGAAGACGGTTGTATAGGGGAGCCGTCCCTTGGGGTACTCCGTGCGGAGTCTTGGAGCTCTATCTCCAGGGTGCTCTCCTCATCTTCTTCCGTGCCGAGTTCTCTCTCGGTAGTGTTGTCTTCCTCCCGGGACTCGTCGGGGACTACTTCTTCGGTATTGGCGGGGTGTAAAGTCATGTCTGGTTCCCCCTGGTCCCCACCGTGAGCTGGGTCAGTTACGTTAGAACCCATAGGGGCCTCTATGGTCGGGGTAGCCTGGTCGTTAGGGTTAGACATAATTTTACTTTCTAGTTTTACCGCGTTTACTGTTGGTAGAAGACTAGGTTGTTGACTGACAGCGTAAGCCTCTAGGTACTGAGGGAGCTGTCGTTTGCGCCGCGGGCGTTGTTGGTTAGGAGGATCGTTTCGTGGAGTGTTCATCATAGGCCATTTTAATATTAATAACACTATATTAATATTACACTGATTACCCTCCGGCTCGAAGGACCAATTGTAACTGAGGGGTACAATTCCCTGACTGTATTGTTAGATATGATACTTACTACCACTACCTCTTGTACTTTAGACTCTGGCCACCCAGTACTAGGTATAAATAATTATGATAAACACTCCCACCTGATGAAACGGATCCAACACAAATGTACCAAGTCGAAAGTCTGCGTTTAATAATAATACATAGGAAAAGGTATGTACAACGATCACTTAATTACATTTATGATTTGAAATAGTATGCACTTTTATGGCAAATGAGTATTCGTAGGTAGATCAATATCGAATGTCCAATCTCTGATTGCGCAGGAAGCAAATATACAACCTGGAATATTTAGGGAACAATAGCAATGATACTTGAATGATTATATAGCTGGATACACTAGGGGAAGGTTCCGACTGCTTGTAGGACAGCTGGAGGGGGGGGGGTAGAGTCTGGCTGTATCCCGTCTGGCCGAGGGTATCCTGGGAGAGCCCACAGTCGTGCGACCCGGTGCCCAGCGATCCTCGATCCACAGATGAAAGCAGTTGGACTCTCTGTGGCCGGCGTCCTCCGGTCCACGATGGAGAGACGTGAGGCGACCTCGTCGTGTAGAGCGTCTTCTCACCTGTCGTCCTCTCCGGGGGGGGTATTTCCAACACACCGCAGTGTTGGCCTTTATCCATAGAATAATCAAAGTACTCAAAGCATAATCCAAGCCGGGGAAGGCTAGCCGTCGTCGGTAGAATAATCCAATATACAGGTCCACTCGCTCTTTGGCCTGGAGCTCCTCGGGTGCAGCTTCACGTGGGGTCAACCACCCTGGATAAGCGTCCAGCTGATGCCCGAAACGATGGGGGTGCTGATTACTATAGAACTCTTACCGCACGAGGCACTACATATGAATAGACTATTATTAGCTTAATAGAATACGTCCAACTCGACGATATAGTGCCAAATATGACTATTCAAATATTAATATACACGATGTCTCAATGCCGATACTGGGCCGAATTGGCCTTACTGCCCACACGTGGTTCGCGGGGAGGCTTTTGCGTCTGTCACTCTGTTGGAGGGTAAGGAACTGGACTAAAAGAAAGCTCTACTTTAATAGCGCAGTATATATACGCACTATGAACAAATAGTACCATTAGTGGTGCGGTAGACATATTCCTACGCGGAACTAGGACTTGTCCATACATGTTGAGCGGTACGATTGAACCTGGTCTGAGGGGTATGGCGACCTGGCACCAAGGTCTCGTCCAATGGTAGAATGGAGACTATTATGGGATGTTCAGTAGACTAGAAGGGATATTCAATGCATATTGTACAAGGAATATACAAGGGATATCAGGGGATATACAAATACAATTAAATATATATATATAAATAAATATATATATTCGGTTTAATCTGATCCTTCAGAACACTAACCATGCAGCTCACAGTGTAGGATGAACACCACTCTAACCCCAATGTTTGGAGTGTAGGATGAACACCACTCTAACCATATAGCTCACGGTGTAGGATGAATCCAAAGTGGCCAACAATATATATATCTCCCACACAACAGTGGAGAACAATGGCAACCTCACTCTACTCTGGTCGCTGGCAATTGACTGAGAATGAGGCGCCCAGACGTGTGTGTGCTGTCAGGTATTTGGCTACCCATCCCTCTTGAGGTGATTGCCATCAGCTGTCATTCATTAGGCAATCAGCACTCTTCAGTAGGGATGGGCAGCACCTGACAGGGAGAGAAAAGAGACAGCATTAGCTCTCATGTTCACACACACACACATCACATACAAAACATAACACATTAAATATACTAACCTGATGTTCAGAAGGTGTCATAAATACAGTAATAATGGTAATGACCAACCCACGTACCCAGGTACGTCACAAATGCTTTTTCCCGAATGCTAGAGCCTTTTAAAAGTTGTTTAACATAATTATGAATGATTAACCTAGTTCCTTATATAAGTTTACACCGGTACTTTTAAATGCCTTTTAACTTGGTAGTTCTAACTTGTTTTATCCCTGGTCTTACTACTTCGGTTTACTTAGCCAATTTTATAATGTGATTTGTTTAACAGTTTACTTTTGGTCAAGTACTCTAGTATTTAGTCTATAATGTATAGAACTGTATTTAGCTTTTCTAGTGACCAATGTGTGTCATTTTTGGTACTAAACTGTTTGTTAATAACATCTACTTGCTTTTAGTCTAATCTTTAATCGATATCTATAATACTTTGTTGTTTAGCTTTTTATAGTATTAAGCCTAATCTCTCTCTGACCAGCTGCTTACCTCCAGCACTTCCTGAAGGGCCAACTGTATTTTCAGCCTCCAAATGCTAGTTTTTATCATCCTAAAGAATGTACTCCCTACCCCCGATCCTGTTGATGCCTGTTTTAAAGATAATAAATTACTCTCTAGTCTCCTACCAAATGGGTTCGACAGTGGGGGAAACGGATCTTTTAAAGTAAACTATTGATCTTTTTAGCTACAGTAAACAACCCTCCTTTCCTGCCCACCTCAAGACATCCTTGAGGGGTCAGTTTTATGACCTAATAGTCAGCGAACTCAGTTTGTGAGAGGAGTGTTATCTGATCCTCCGTGAGCTGGATCCAGCTGCCTGTGGCCTCGCTGATAAAGCCTATGTGAGGGGAAGTTTAACACTGTTTTAACAGTTGGTGGCTTGTTCTCCTTCGAGAGACCGATCTTAAATTCCTTCTGTAGTACTGGACCGTGCATTTTGATTCAATTAATTTACGACAATCCCTTCTCTGAGGGGTCTACCCTCATTATGTAACCAGTAAATTTCAAAATCAAAATGATATAATATTTCTATAAGATTTAAACAATTTTTTTTAACAACCTAAAAACTACAAAAACACAACATTCATCATTTCATCACCCTTCTCTTTTGCACAGTTGTAAAATCTTTCACTCACAATATCAGTTATTGATATGACATCAGACTATGGAAGGTAATCAAACAAGAATTGGCTTCCAGATTTAACAGCTTTTTTGATTATGACTATACATTATCCATGTAATTAATCAAATGTGTCTATTTTGTGTAATTGACTTATTACATCACGCCAATAAAAGACTAACAGTTCTAATAAAAACGAAGGAGACTTAAACCATAAACCATAAAAAATTTAATTTCTCCTTCGCAAGGACCTTCTGAGGTCTATTTACTTTTAGCTGCAATCCTGCCAGTTATCCTCATCGAAACCTCTGAGGTCTATTGATAACCCTTTGTGGCCGTGGCCTCTCTGTTGCATTTGCGCTAATCGCCATCTCCTCCGGCGTCTTCTGCATTGCTGTCCACCACTGTCTGTACTCTGGAGCTGTCTGTACTCCATCAAAGTCCACAGAGGAAAAATCATAATTTTTCAATTCCAATTCATGATCTCCTCTGTCTGGCTCCTGCAAGAATCCTTCATTTCCCACAGAGGGACAATCATGTTGCCCCCTGTCTGGTTCCCCATAATCGTCTTCATTTTACCCTTCGTCATGCATTTCCTCCTGTTCTTGATCAATGAACAGGGGTTCGGATTCCAATTCTTGCCCATCTTGCAGGGCTTTTATGCAATGCGAAAGATGAAACCACATTGGTGATCCTTTAACCTGTAGCGCTTTTTCCGTGGCTCTTACGACCTCATACGGTCCTTCTCGCCGCGCTCCGTACCACTTGCGTCTGAACACTTTTACATAAACGTAATCCCCTGGTATTATCTGAGGAGTACTCCGCCTATTCTCCTCCTCTTCTGTTTCTTGTTTACTAGAGACATAATCATAGATTGCCCCATGGAGCTTTGACATGTACTTCACGTACTCACGCATCTCGTGGTCCAGGATGTCCAAACTCGGACCTTTGCCTGTTGCGCGCAAGCCTAGCACAACCATACATCGGCAAAACAACATTTCGTGCGGTGTTAAACGCAGGCCTCGAATTTCGCTTGAACGACACGCCATTAATGCTAACGGTAGCGCACTTAACCAATTTAGACCTGTGTGTTGACAGATCTTAACCAATTTGTTCTTAAGTACTCCGTTCATGCGTTCCACAGCCCCCTGGCTCTGAGGGTGGTAAACGGACCCGAAACGCTGTTTTACCCCCATTTGTTGGAGTACTAAACGTACAGTCTTATCGACGTTTTTTTTTTTTTTTTTTTTTTTTTGGATTCTATTATATGTTGTACCACTGTATTGCACATCGTCGCGGGCAAGACCACCCGCATTTCATTGTATACTTGTATGCCATGACAATTAAAACTCTTGACTTGACTTGAACTCTTTGCCATTGTCGCTGCAGATTTTGTCTGGAATTCCAAATCTACTTATCACGTCACGACATAAGAACTTAGCCACTGAGGCAGCATCTTTATGTTTAGTTGCGCAAGCATCTACCCACCTCGAAAATCGACACACCACAACAAGAATGTACCTCTTTTGGCTAATCGGTTTTATCATGTCTACATAGTCAATCACAAGTTCTCTCATTGGGCCATTTGGTGTGGGGATGTGTCCCGGGGACACAACGATCCCTCTCCGTGCATTATTTTTCAAACAGATCGCACATCTACTTATCACACAATCAATCTGCTCTAGCAGGTTTGGCGCCCAAAAACCATACTCCTTTATTTTCCTACTCACCTCTCTCCGGTGTGCATGGCAGAAATCATGCGCAGTTTGGATCAGCAGTCCGACCAGGCCCGTTGGTGCAACCACAAGTCCTTCATGGTTCCGCCACAAACCTGTCCCATCCCTACTAGCCCCTCTTGCTGACCAGAGATTTCTCTCCACCTGACTCGCCTCTTCCTGAAAGGTCAAAACATCTTTGTAAGTAATCTTATCTTCCAACTCCACCTCGTGTGTGATAACCAATACCTTACCTGCTCTGTCCGCACCTGTCACTTGCTTGGCAGCGACATCTGCCATGTTGTTACCTCTGGTCACCTTAGACTCATCAGACTGATGGGCAGCACATTTGATAATCGCAATCTGTTTGGGTTTCATTATTGCTCCTAACAAATTGGTTATCTGACTACAGTGACGTATGGTGGTACCATCTGCTCTCTTAAAACCTCGCCCTTTCCACACCGCTCCGTAGAGAAAAGCTATATTTTGCGCATAGCTGCTATCAGTATAGATATTCACAGTCTTGCCTTCTGCCATTTTGCATGCTTCAGTCAGAGCGACTAGTTCTGCCAGCTGAGCTGAGCAGGGTTGTGTCAAGGCCTCTGCCTTTTCTACGACAAACCCATCACCTTGTGATTTTATTACAGAGTAACCTGCTTTTAGGTCCTCTCCAACTCTGTAATATGAGCCGTCTGTCCATAGTTCCAAATCAGGACTGCTAAACGGAAAAGCCTGCAAGTCAGCTCTAAGTCTGGAGTACCTCTCGGCTTCAGCCACGCAGTCGTGAGGGTCTCCATCCTCAGGCTTAGGAAGGGTCTGCGCTGGGTTCACCGTGGAACACCTAGTCAAAGTAACATCTTCCTGTTCCAAAATCCTGTAATAATTTTTAAGACGGGGTATCGCAGATTTACCAGATTCCAACAAATTTTTGACTGCATGTGCTACCATAATATTAACTGGATACCCCATCATGATACTTGCAGCTTTCTCGTACATCAAGAAAACCCCGGCGCAATCTCGGTAGCACGGAGGCATTCCCATTTCCACCTCTGAATAGGTGATGGAGTAGTATCCTATTGGTTGTGGATGGCTCCCCACTCCGGTGTTTTGGGCCAGCACCGCACATGCATACCTCTGATCTGAAGAGGAAGAGACATATAGTATGAATTGCTTTGTATAATCAGGCAAAGCCAGGGCAGGGGCAGCTAACATACGGGTCTTTATGGTCTCAAATGCCCGCAGGCCCTCCTCAGTCCATGTTAATTTAGCACTCAACTTGTCGTTTCCGCACACTTTTATCATGGCTCTTAAGGGCCCTACTAGCTCTGTGTAGTTCTCCACCCAAGTGGAACTATACCCCACAATCCCCAGAAAAGCCATCATCTGACGTACAGTCACTGGTTTGGGAGCTTTCTTAATAGCCACCAAATGTTCCTCTGAAATAGCTCGATGGCCCTGTGACATTGATTGGCCTAGATATGTTACCCTAGGTCGACAGTATTGCAATTTTTTCAAAGACACCTTGTGTCCCTTCTCTGCTAGTAGCTGCAATAGTTTGATAGATTCCTTATGACATGTTGTCTGATCGTCGGCACACAAAATAATGTCATCCATATACTGAATGACTCTGGATTTTAATATCAGGTCTAACCCATCTAGATCTTCTCTTAAGATTTTGTTAAATATGTGTGGAGAATGCTTTAATCCCTGGGGGAGCCTAGTGTACTCATAATGCTCATTCTTATAGGTAAAACCAAAATTGTTTGGCACTTCTTGCTTAAGGGTACACTAAAATAAGCACTACACAAATCTATAACCGTAAAATACTCAGCTTGCGGCGGGATGAATGTCAATAGTGTGTGTGGATCTGGGACATCGGCGGGATAGTCAATTAAAACCTCATTGACCGCCCTCAAGTCGTGTACCAGCCGGTACGAGGTGTCAGGTTTCTCCACTGGAAGCAACGGCGTGTTGCTCTTGGGGTTCTTTGTTTTCTGTAGTACTCCGGCTTTTAGAAGTCCTCTGATCTGTGGCTCGATTCCAGCCACCGCTTTTTCCTTCAGTGGGTACTGACTTTTCCAGGGCAGGGTTGCTCCTGGTCTAAGCTCCACCCTCACTGTTTGAGCAGATTTGATCAGTCCGATGTCGGTGCTATGTTTCGACCACAGCACTTCTGGTACGGCCCCCATAATCTCCTCCTGGAGGCTCAATTTCTGGGGGGTTTCTTCCACTGTCTCCTGTGACAGCTGCACCGTCTGGGGACGTCCCATCCCTGTGCCTTGAATCATTATCTTGACGAACCGCTTGTCCGGGCTTATCCAGATGAGTCGGTTCTCCTTCGTCTGTTCGAACTCCATTTCTTCTGCCTCTTTCATCATCCCTCCGATGTGTTGTTGGTCGCACGAGTCGGTTACCTTTAGCGTCACGTGGGGAACGCTGCCTGTGATCTCGTGTTCCTTTTGCAGATAGGTGCTCCGTGCAAGCCGTATTGCTGCTCCTTGAGGTCCCATTATAATGCTGGTGGCGTTGAGCTGTACCTCCTCTGGTTGATTTCTCAGCCACTCCTTGGCTTGTCTCTGATCCGCATCTCTATAGTACTGTAGAGTGCAATGGTATGGTGTCTCTGGGTTCTTTGCATCTGGCATATTGGCTGTGATGAATGCCTCCCATTCCAACGCTGGTCCGAGCAATTCCTGGCATAGGTTTCCCAACCAGTATACTTCCGGTGGTCGGGTGTCTGTCCTTTGCATCATCTGATAGTAGTGGTCCTCTGGGACGTCGATCACACAACCATCAGGCGTGCATAGAATGTTCATCCCCAGCATACCAAGGCCGTCCCTGCCCAGTAAGCCGATGGGTGCGGTGTCGGAGACCAAGATGGAAACGGTCGCTTCTTTGCCTCTGTATTTCAGGGTGACAGGTTCTGTCACTGGGATCAGCTGTTTGATTCCCTCAAATCCAATTGTCCGTATATATCGACCGGACATGGGTAGGTGTGTGGCATCCTTAAGTTGGACTACAGTGAACGCTGCGCCGGTGTCTGCCATCATCCTGACAGATTTATCATTCACCGTTACGTGCACTATTGGCTCCTCCCTTAAGTGTGACAATGACAGCTGACACCCCCCTATTGAATTATCTGGGCCCCGTCAGAACGTCTGCTCCGGCCCCCTGGATGGATTTACTGGGCCCATGTCCTGTTGCTGATTCTGATCTTGGGTCTGGCATTAGTTTTGGGTCTGGCCTTGGTTCGGTCCGTACCACTGATCCTGGAGTCGGCCGTATCCTCCTCGGCCACCTCCTCTGTTATTTCCTCGACCCCTGTTGCTGGCTCCTTGGGTTCGCCACCCTTTGTCACATTGTCGGGCGAGATGGCCGATCTCTCCACATTTCCAGCACTCAGCCGATGCCGGCCATCCAGGCGGTCCTGATCTTTGACGTCCATTCCCTCCTCGGGGCTGCCAGTTCTGTCCCCTCTGGTTCTGTTGTTGTACTGGTGCCGGCCCTCCCGGTGTTCCGGGCTGTGCTGGTTCCTGGTTGTTCAGTTGTCCACTATTCCCCATCTCGGCTCTGGGCTGTGTGGCTTGTACCATGGCTTGTAGGTATTCCACTACCTTGGTTGCCTCGACAGGCTGTTGGTACAAGAGCTTACGCTGGCTTGCCGTTTCTTTTTCCTTGGCCTGTTGCTCCTTCTTCCTGTGTAGCTCCACTTGATGGCTTATGTTTTCCATGTACTGGTGTAAGGGAAGACTCCCCAGGCACACCACCTCATTCAGTTTTTGTCTCACTTCACTGGAGAGGCCCTTCTGTATCTTTTCTCTGAGCATCGCCTCCCCCATTGGATTAGCTTCTGGGTCTTGGCCAGTCATGTCTCTCCAGGTGGCGTAGGCCTTCGCCACATACTCCCTGGGGTGGGTATCAGGCCCCAAGGCACCAATGTGGATCTTGTCTGGGTGCATCAGGGTTTGATAAGTTTCCCGCAGGACTCGCCACAGTGCTCCCCTGTGGGCGGCGAAGAGGTCCTGGTCATGTGCTCCTGAAACTACGTACCTCATCATAGCAGCCTTGCTTAGTAGTTCTTCCATGACCGATACTCCTATTTTGTGAGAGAGCAATCGCTTGACATCGCCGATAGCCAGCTGTTGGCCTACCATCATTTCCTCCAGTTTGGCAATCCACGGAAACGCCCCATTCTGGAGGGAGGGCAACTTCTCCGATATTTGGGTCATGTCTGAAGCATTCCATGGCTGATACTCCAATCCCTGTTGTTTTATCATTACTGGGTATATGCTGGCCGTTTGCTCTCTGGTAGCGGATCTGGTCACACTTTTATTTTCAGTCTTTCTCAACTCTTTGAGGTCATCCCTTACTTTATCTATTTGATGTTCCAACGCTTTTCGTGTGGTTTCGGCCTTTCTCCAGGTTGCGGTGATTGCTTTGTATCCCTCGGAAACGTTGTCTTCGGCCTCGTTGTGGGCCTGTATCTGTGCTTCCATCTTGCGGTTTTCCTTGGTCATTCCCCGGTGCTGTCCGTTTAATTCCTCCAGGGCCTCTGTCAGTCTCAGCATCTCGCTGTTTTCTTCGGCGGCTGGTGGGGAAGAGACGGTTTGAGCAGATATTCTTCTTCTTGGTGTCGTCCCCACGAAGGCTTGCTTCTTTTCCTCCTCTTACTCTCGCTCCCTGTCCCTTTCCTGGTATCGGTCCAGTATTTCCCCCATCTCTAAGTCTTCCTCTGGTTCTTCCGGGTGTCTGCTGGCGGAGGGGGGGGAGAGACGATGATGGATGGGATCTTTCGTTGACTTCCTCTGGTGGGAGTCTGCAATGTCGCTGAGGTCTCTGCCATATTTACTTTCTATTTTGTCATCCCAAGCCCTCCTGTCGTCCCTTCGGCGTCCCTCTCCTTCCGCCCAGAGGATCTCCTTCTGTCCGACAGTGAGCGGTAAATGTATCCTTCGTTGTATCTCTTCGTCTTGATATATCTCCGCCGCTCTGGTATGAGGAAAAGTGTGGGGCTGAGTTACTCCCTCCCTCCTTCTCACCTCCTCTGGCTCGTCTGTTCCAGGCGATTCTTGTCACTGCACGTCCCGTCTCTGTCCTATGGCCGCTGTTGTTCGTCATATCATAAAGGCTATTCATTTCTATTACAGGCAGGATAGGGTATATTGGTTCCTTATTCCTGCTGGCATATGGTGGGGGTGCTATGGCTACCTCAGTTCTTACCTGTTCTGCTCTCGGTAGGGGTCCTTGGGTGAGCGGGGCTACCTCAGCTGCTCTTTGGGAGGTGACTATTGTCCTATTAGGGGCCAGGGGAGTGGTCGTGATTGGGGCTATCTCCTCTGTCGGCTGGGTCTCCTCAATGACAGTCGAACTGCCCTTTTTCTCACTCTTCCTTCTCTCAGCTTCCAGAGAGAAGAGTCCTGAAGTGGTTATCTCTTGCATGCGTTTTTCCCCTCTTTTCGCCGCTCTGGTCCCTTTTTTCCCTTTTTCCTCCTCCGTCTTATAAGTCCTAATTAGCGCATGCAGATCTGCTATCACAGTCAAATCAATAGGCCAACGTTGTGCGATGTGTGGCCATCTTTCATTCCATTTCTTTGATAACTTAGTAATTTTTGCCAAATAATAAGGATTGTCCTGTGTGAAAGGATTATTTTTAGCAATAAATTGTACCGGGTTATCCTCCATCCAACCAATTAGGGTAGTCGCATCTTTATTTGCCACGGTTTCCATTTTCTTATATGCGTTTCTTCTTCTCATTTACTAGAGTTTTTAATTTCTCTTTTTGTTTCCTAATCTAAGAAATCTTTTTCTCTGGTTCTCTTTTTTCAAATGGCAGCAGGCAAGAAAGTGTTTTTTGTATTCCCTGTCTAAATGTAGGTGTCTATTCTTTTGTGACTATCTCCTGCTTGAACAACCGCTAACGGTACTTGTACACCCTGTCTATTCTCTTCTTTCCCTCTTCACTGGTGATCTGTAGTCTTACCTGACTTGCGGTGCCCTTGTTGCCTGGCAGAACTGCTGAAAAACAGAGCACAAAATACAACAGTTCTCTTTCATTTTCAACTGGAATTTCACTTTACTCCGTCTTTTCAGTATGAATATATTTTCTATCTAAAATTCATACCACATCTAATTTTTGAGAGATTATTTACCAACAGTATGAATAATCCTTTAACTTAATTCATCCAATTTTCAAAAATTTGAGGGATATTGTGATTGACAGTGGTGTTTGCGTCTTCGGTGTCTACTCCCTTATTTCCGCTTTTTCGTTGATTCCTCCTTCATCGAATCTCGGCTTTCTGATGTTTCCCGTGGTTCCACTCCAATATTCTGTTTCACCTCGAAAATCACAAACATCTAGATTAGTGTCTCCACCCTATTTACACATCTCACTCATTCTTCTGTTTCCATACTTCAATACTACTTCCCCCCAGTGGACATTTGTCTAATTCAGACACGTGTCCACTAACCCCGTTCTTACGCACATCCGGACATTACTCCCTGCACGCCGCGAGGCCCCACCCTCTGTTTTCTGAAGCGTCCATCACAGTCTCCCCACAGAGGCCAGGAACACCTCACCACAGGTACAAGGTAGTCAATGCCCAAACATCCCATCTCGTCATCCAGTCTATCAACCCCAGGAAATCCAGTGCCCTGCTGAACGATCATGCATAACCGTACAGACTCAGCACCAGACCCCAGGGACCTAATAACTCTCATCACATCTCTCTCTCGTGTACCTACTATGGAAACAAATTTCATCCATACATAACAAACATTACTTTCACAATATCCCCAGGCACGTCCCCTATTATCATACCCCTACGTACACCCCAAATCCACCACCCATCGACCCAAACTGTCCAGCAGTTCAGATCACAATATGGTAGCCAGGGCGTACTCCTGGTATCTTGGCACCAACGGAACGCCCACCACTGCTCGGTACCCTGTCTCGTCCACCTCTACCGCCATCATTTTCGTCATAACAGGTGCAGCCGAGCAGAGTGACTTCTCCACCGCCGGGCTGGCTGCGCAGAGAGTCCTAATCAGATATCCAAAGCATGCTCTAATCACTGACACACACACGACTACTATCACAAATATCACCACTGCATAGAGTAGGTACTTAACTATCACCCAACCTATATACCCCAGCTGTCCTTGACCCCAATCTTCCCACGATCCCCCCTGAGAGTCATGCAGATCCCTTGTAACGTTCCTCAAATGTGCAATTACGTCCGGCATTCCTACTTCATCATTCGCGGGGACGAAAGTACAGCATTCCTGACCAATTAACGCACACGTACCCCCCGATGCCGCCAACAAGAAGTCCATAGCTGCCCTTGTCTGCATTTCCATCAGCCGTAAAGACCGTATCTCCTCATTCTCCAGGGCAAAGCCCCTCGCTGATGTGGAAGCCATGTCCTCAAATACTTTAGCCAAATGATCAATTTCCCCCATATTCGCATATGCCCCATACCAGGGAAACGCCACCCTAAAAAAATTATCCGCATCCCGTGCCTTCCTCGTCCTGGGGAGCGTTGGCAAAACATCAGACACCCTCATAGCCGGTACTAAGTATTCCAACGCACATCTTCCCCTCCAGTCTATTGGCAGTGAGGCATACGCAAAATCGCCACAGATCCAAAACGCCCCAGGCGGAGCTGGCGCCTCCGAATCCTTGCCCCAGATCCCCTTGTCCCCCACGCAGCCATCCAAGTACCCCACGACCTTACCACCTGACTTACCCTCTACACACCTCCTAAACTCTGTCGGCCTATAAGCTACCGGAATGGGGCCAACATCTAACAGCACGCCTATTTTCATCACATTCTTTGTCAGTCCTAACCCCAGATATTCCCCAATCCTTCCCGATTCCACCCCTTTACATAGGGCAGGGAAAGGCAAATCCCTTAACCCCCTGAGGTCTAGAGTTTCTAGCTCCACCTTCTCAGAATATTCTTTTTTTTTTGTTACATAATGTAAAATTACAGATTCATACCTTCAAAATAAGCCATCAATTGTCAAATTTGAGACGATAGTTTTCAATCAATGTCCTATCAAACATTCTGGTACAGTCATTACCAATTTGCAGCAGGAGCCTCTGAAGAGAATTCAGTGAATTCAGCTAATGATAAGGGAACTACACTCCTTCCCAGAATGCAATGTGATGTCAATGTCAATGTCAATGACTACTTCACACCATGAAACAAAGGCCCAGCAGGGAACAATTACGGCTGAATGGGGGGTATAGTGTGACTGATCAATACAGGCAACACACACTTTGATTTGATGCCATGCATACACACACTAGATAGACAGAGGTTTAGATATTTAGATAGATATATAATAGTAATATAATAGAAAGAGAGAGAAAGAAAGAAAGAAAGAAAGAAAGAAAGAAAGAAAGAAAGAAAGAAAGAAAGAAAGAAAGAAAGAAAGAAAGAAAGAAAGAAAGAAAGAAAGAAAGAAAGAAAGAAAGAAAGAAAGAAAGAAAGAAAGAATAATTATTATTATTATTAAATAGAATCATTTTCTATAGGCTTGCCGTGGTAGTCAGTGATACTGGTGTATACACACACTAGATAGACCGAGGTTTAGACATTTAGATATATATATAGAGATATATAATAGTATAGTAATAGATAGAGAGAGAGAGAGGGAGAGAGAGAGAGAGAGAGAGAGAGAGAGAGAGAGAAAGAAAGAAAGAAAGAAAGAAAGAAAGAAAGAAAGAAAGAAAGAAAGAAAGAAAGAAAGAAAGAAAGAAAGAAAGAAAGAAAGAAAGAAAGAAAGAAAGAAAGAAAGAAAGAAAGAAAGAAAGAGATACAGAGGTATATACAGAGAGAGACATTTATAATAATTATATTATTAATTCGTTTTTTACACACACACACACACACACACACACACACTAATAACATGATCATAACCAAACCAATTTCAAATGTATCATCAAGTACAAAATAGATTTGATCGTAATATTTATGAGAATGCATGTTTTTTCACACTACAGGAGGAGTATGTCACAGTATGATTCATTAACCGAACATTCTAGAACATTTGTGTTCTATATATGCAACAATTCTCTGAGCATTTCCTGGCATTTTTTCAGACTACAACATCAATCCAGACTGGTTTGACCCTGACAGCACGTGTGGCAGCACGTGTGGCAGAGAGAGAGAGAGAGAGAGAAAGAAAGAAAGAAAGAAAGAAAGAAAGAAAGAAAGAAAGAAAGAAAGAAAGAAAGAAAGAAAGAAAGAAAGAAAGAAAGAAAGAAAGAAAGAAAGAAAGAAAGAAAGAAAGAAAGAAAAAAGAAAGAAAGAAAGAAAGAAAGAAAGAAAGAAAGAAAGAAAGAAAGAAAGAAAGAAAGAAAGAAAGAAAGAAAGAAAGAAAGAAAGAAAGAAAGAAGAGATAGAGGGAGAGAGGGGGAGAGAGAGGGATATAGAGGAAGAGAAAGAAAGAGGGAGATACAGACAGAGAGAGAGAGAGAGAAAGAAAGAAAGAAAGAAGAGATAGAGGGAGAGGGGGAGAGAGAGGGATATAGAGGAAGAGAAAGAAAGAGGGAGATACAGACAGAGAGAGAGAGAGAGAGAGAGAGAGAGAGAGAGATTTAGATTTTATAAAAAAACTTTATTTATTTACACACCAATACTACACTTTAAACAACCAAAAACAAAACAAAAAAACCACACCTCAACAAAACCAAAAACGAGAGAAAAGAAAACAACCACAAACTCCAACAACACAACCAGGTAACCACACAAAAAAAATACCTATGGTACATTCACATGAAAACATCACAGAAGGCCAAAACGTCATCCACCACCGAGCAAATAACCTCCTCATAACACCACTGTTCCACAAAAGTATCTACATTTTTCATCTCCTTATAGAACCTAAAATCTATCCAGACCCTTGCCCTTACCAATGCTGAAAACACACTGGTCAACTCCTGAAACACTTCACCCTCGATTTTGCTCTTTCTTGTAAGGTAAATTGCCAATTTTGCTTCACCCAGCAGGAAATTTAACAGTTTCCACTTAAAACCATTGCTTCTTCTGTACCCAGCTCCAAATATAAAAACAGCCTTGGACCACTCCACGTTAAAAGACAAAAACAGGATTCTTAATGTATCAAATAAAAATTCAAGCCTCCCACACTCTAAAAAACAATGGAAAATATTTTCCACACAACCACAGAAAGGACATTCATTTGAAACATTAGGATTCACAACCGAAATAAAAGCATTTACAGCAACAGCACCATGGAGAATCCTCCACTGTAAATCCCCAGTCCTTTTTTTTGATGGGAGTTTATACAAAGCTCTCCATCCCGGACTTAAAACACAGTCCACATCAAAATGTTTTCTCCACACAGAGTCCTCTCTCCCATTTAGCTTTCCCGCGTTGAGAGCTTTAACACAACAGTTGTAAATAACTTTACCACCGACAGTATAAAAATCCAGTCCTTTCGAACCTGTTTCATCCAAAAGGCATCCAGAACAACCATTAATATCAGTATAAAGTTCCACTTCAGGAAAAGGGTCCTCTTCATCTGGGATCTCCTCCCCCGCACAGTACATCCTCAAAAGTTCGAAATCTTCCGACGACAGTCTTTCAGCCCACCGTTTTAAAATATAATCCATTTTTCGAACTGAGTTCAGACCCAGCAGTTTAGCCACAGCATGACCATCCTCTAACCTTGGCCCAGCTATATCCACGATTTTCCCCAGCGTGAGTATACCGTTTTTGCACAGTATATGTCTGAGTCCTGGTGTCGAACTGTCCGTAACATCCAATCTTGCCCCTCCAACAAGAGGTTCTCCCAACAACCAATACAATGAAAGAGCAGATTCAGACACTTTTCTTTTAAATAAATTCCATGCTTTAAAAACCCCTTTGTAAAATGGAGACAGTTCTGACAAACTTAACACACGACCATCCATTAAAAACAAACCAGCATCAACACCGAAACCATTTGCCCTCCTTAAAATCACACTTGCAACATTCCTCCACACTAGAATATTACCTGCATAAGTGAGGTACTTTTGTACAAACTGAAGACGGAAAGTAGCCATCCTACTCTCTAAATGTATTAACCCTTGCCCCCCCTCATCCTTAGGCAAAAACAGAACAGCTTGAGGTACCCAGTGTAACTTGTCCCAAAAAAAATCCACTAGAATAGCTTGCACGCTTTTTAACAATCCACTAGGTGGCTCCATACAGGCCAAACGATGCCATAGTACAGAGGCTACCAAATTGTTTATTATCAACACCCTTCCTCTGTAGGACATCTTTGGTAACAACCACTTCCATTTATCTACTCTTCCTTTCATCTTTTCCATTATCCCTTCCCAATTCTTCTTTACTGTTACCTCATCACCTAAAAAAATTCCCAGATACTTGATACCCCCTCTTTTCCATCTTAAGCCCCCTGACAAGACTGGTAAACCACCAGACCACTTCCCCACTGCTAAAGCCTCGCTCTTTCCCCAATTTACCCTTGCCATTGTTAAAAAACTAAAATCACTAACACATTCCCCTAGAACATTAACATCCTTTTGATGTGTGACCAGGATTAAAACATCATCAACATATGCAGATAAAATCTGCGCATTTTTCAAACCTGGTAAAACCAGACCGGAGATTCCAGCCCGTATCCTACACAGTAGAGGTTCAATTGAAATAGCGTACAACATTCCAGACAAAGGACACCCTTGCCTAACCCCACGTTCTACAATGAACGGAGCACTCAACCCCCCATTTATCTTCAATACACTCTCAATGTCCCGGTACAAAACTTTGATCATAGCTATAAGACCCGGGTTGAGACCAAAACGCTCCAAAATCTTCCAAAGATAGAGGTGCTCAACCCTGTCAAAAGCTTTTTCTTGGTCCAATGAAATAAAACCAACATCTAAACCCAAAGAACTAGAGACATCCAAAACATCCCTAACTAGAGACACATTGTCTGTAATGGATCTGCCAGGCACACAGTAGGTTTGATCCTTATGTATGATTTCCCCAATCACCTCCCTGAGTCTGTTGGCCAGGGCTTTCGACAGAAGCTTGTAATCCGTGCAGAGAATCGCAACAGGCCGCCAGTTCTTAATGTCTTGCAGATCTCCTTTCTTGGGTAACAAAGTTATCACCGCTCTCCTGCAGCTCAAAGGCAATGACATTTCCTCAAAACTCTCATTGAGCACCTCCAGCAGATCTTCACCCATCTCCTCCCAGAAAGCTTTGTAAAATTCAATGGTCAGTCCATCAATGCCAGGGGCTTTCCCCCCCTCCATTCCCTGCAGTGCATTGTATAGTTCATTCAGACCCAGAGGGTCCCCAAGACCGGTATTCTCTTCCTCAGTGATCTTTGGAAGACCCTCACAAAAAGAAGCAAACAACGGTTCATTCTCCTTATATTCACTCTTATACAACCGTGAATAAAAACTCACAGCTTCATGCCGAATCTCTCCGTCCTCTATTAGCTCTCGTCCTTCAGCCGTACGCAAAGTGTGCAGAAAACGTCTATGCCCATTCTTCTTTTCCATACCAAAAAAAAAACTGGAAGGTGCATCCATCAAGTTAGCACTTTGGAACCTCGACCGAACCAATGCACCCTGTGCCTGCATGCCTAGCAGATCCTTAAGCATATTTTTCTTGGATTTTATAACCTCAAAATATCCCTGACTCCGTATGGGCTCAAACATATTCTGAAGGCCCTCAATCTCAGCCTCTAGATCCCTCATTGACCTTGTAATGCCCCGTGTGACATTAAGAGTGTATTGCTGACACAACTGTTTAATTTGAACTTTCCCCCAGTCCCACCACTGCCTCAGGGACAAAAAATCCTCCTTTTCACCCCTAAACCTTTTCCAAAAAAAAATAAAAGTCTCCTTAAAATTAACATCACACAGTAATGTGGAGTTAAAATGCCAATAAGCACTCTTTGGTTTTACCCTTGAAATAAAAACATCACTTAAAACCAACGAATGATCAGTAAAACCCACCGGCATAATTTTACACATCTTAACAACTCCACAATGATGTTTAAAACAATAAAACCTATCCAACCTAGCTAACGAAATAACATTTTCTCTAACATGAGTCCAAGTATACTGTCTCTTGTTGTCATTTAACCTTCTCCAAATGTCCACAAGATCATGCGTCTCTACTATTCGATTTAAAATCCTCTGCGATTCTCTGTGAGGTTCAAAATGGTTCCTGTCTAAAAAATCATTCTGAGTGCAATTAAAATCACCACCCAGAAATAAAAAATCATCAGAATTACAACTCCTCAGAGTGTCATTGAGCTCATTTAAAAACAAAGCTCTCTCTGAACCAACCACGGGCGCATAAATATTAATAAAAACCATAGTACGCCTTTCAAACTTGGCTGTTACTACCATCAGTCTCCCCCCCACTTTCGACTGTATATCAAAAGACAAAGGTACAAACCGTTTTGAAAATAAAATGCCAATCCCCCCACTCACTGAGGTCAGGGAGTTTAAAAACACCTCACCCTTCCATTCTGTATTCCAGTCTGTTTCATTTGACATATCACTATGCGTTTCCTGCACAAACATAACATCAATGCTTTTCACTTTGATCATTTTATACAACAGAGCTCTTTTCTTTATGTCCCTTGCCCCATTCAAATTCAACGTGGCCACTCTAAAAATACTGCTCATAAAAAAAAAGAGTAAAACACCCACGTGAACAAAATCACCAAAACAACAAAACTATACCAATTCCCCCCCATCATCATCTTCTTTGTTGAGGTCCTTCTTAACCCCCTGTACCAAAAAACTCAACCGGTAAAGGGACACCTTAAAATGTCCATCCCCAATTGACAACACACCAGTCCTTTCAATTGGGACCTGAGATAAGAAAAACAGTGAGGTCAAGGAGCAAAAAAAAACACTCTCTCCATGTCCCTTGCCCCATACAACAAACCAAACAAAATCCACTCTAAAAACACCCCCCATTAAGAATAAATAAAAAAAAAAAAAAAAAAAAAAAAAAAACTACACTGAGTCCACTCCGTCCTCACCCTTACTGAGGTCCCGCTGTACCTTCTGTAAAATTTTTCTCATCCTGTACATATCTGTTTCAACAAAACAACCGTCTCCTTGAAACCTCATATTTTTCCTCGCTGATTCAATAAACAACGCCTTATCAGGAAAATGATCAGTTACCTCCACTCCCCTCCTATTTTTTGTCGCCTGTAAAAAACCTTTCATTTTCTCCAATGAATAGCCCTCAATGCACGTATCAGCTGCATCGCCCTCAAAATCCTCATCATCAGCGCCCATCTCCGACCATATACTCTCCTGTGAGCACTGTGTACCGCTGAGTACTTCCTTCACATCTGCCCCTTCTTAGCTTGAGAGCTTGACAACTCAACTATTTCTAGCTTCCTCTTCTGTCCTTACAAACCATCAACCCGTCGTCTCCCTCCCCCATGTCAATATCCTCTACTTCCTCACCCTGACCCCCCCCACCTGAGTCCTTTGACCCTGTTCCTCCAACAGTCCACCTTCCTCCTGCCCATTCATCTCATCCACACTGATCCCAGCCCTTCCACCCTGTTCCTGCAGCTCAATGACCTCCACCTCATGTTTACTTCCATCCTCCGTAATCCTCCCTACCACGACCCCCCCCCCCCTCATTCTCATCCCCACCAACTGTCCCCTGCACTTCCAGAGGTCCATCTTCCTCCTGGCTGTTCATCGTGTCCCTGTCGACACACGCCCCCCCCCACCCTGTCCCTTCAGACCGACTACAGCCACCTGTACACTCCATCCTCCGTACTCCTTTCCACCATGACCCCCCCCCCCCCCTCATTCCCATCCCCAATATCTGTCCTTGAACAGTTCCACTCTTCTCCCTGGCTATTCAACGTGTCCCGGCTGACACTAAACCCTTCCACCCCCCCCCCCCCCACATTTCTATCTCCACCCAATGTTCCCCGTACCTCATCCCCCAGCCTTACTACCACTCCTTCCCTTTCCTTATCACTTCTATCTGGTACAATAACCTTCTCAGAAACCTCCCCTCCACCCCTCTTCCCCTTTACCCCCCCCCCCTCAACCCTTTGAACCACACCCCAAGCTGCTCCCTCTTTCCTCGTTGTGTTCTTCCATCATTTACCCTGCTTGGCCCTCCCCAGGGCACCCTTGTCTTTGATGCCCCTCCTTTCCGCACGCAAAGCAACGCATGTTCTGTGTTGTCGCAAAAATAATATACTCAAACCCATCTACTATTACTTTAAACTTAAGATCCAACTCATCATCACGTTTGTTCATTATGATGAACGTCTGCCTCCTGTGAGAAACCACATGTTGTAATTCAGGTGCTTTAAAACCCCGAAGACATCTTCTTCAAAGGAGATACTATCTTCCCAAACCTGGTGAGTTCCCTAAATATAAGCTCGTCACCCACCAACGGAGGAACGTTTGACAACATCACCTTTTTGGCCGGTGTTGTGAGCGGCATAACCGAGACAAAAGTGTCATTTATGACTAAACCATCCAAAATCAAACGATTTACTTTACTCAAATCATCGAGAAAAATACGACCCCTCATTCATCCTTGCCGCGGACTTAACGGTAGGAGCGCTACTACCTTCGCAACAGCGAGACTACAGGTCTCTACTGAACACGGAAAAGCCGGCGAGACCTTAAAGCCATGTTTCCTGGTCAAACGCGCGAAGTCCATTGTCACCGTGACAGCAGACAGCTGCCCAGGCGAGCACCGACAACGCTACCAGCTCACCACCAACACACAACCAGTCAAATAAACTACAGTCTAATTCACAATTTTGACAAAACAACATAAAGATAGGAAAAGTTTAGAAGACTCACGCGTTCCGCAAACTCTCAGCAGCACCACACTCAAACCTCCCGCACCACCATCCATACGCATGCACACAGAGAGAGAGAGAGAGAGAGAGAGAGGAGAGAGAGAGAGAGAGAGAGAGAGAGAGAGAGAGAGAGGGAGGGAGAGAGAGAGAGAGAGAGAAAGCTCCCGTCTGGTAGAGATTTGGGCTCTACTGAGCCTACCTTTCTAGTTGAAACGTTGCAATTTTTACATCATGCGTAAGCTGTCAAAAAAAGAAAGAAAGAAAGAAAGAAAGAAAGAAAGAAAGAAAGAAAGAAAGAAAGAAGAAAGAAAGAAAGAAAGAAAGAAAGAAAGAAAGAAAGAAAGAAAGAAAGAAAGAAAGAAAGAAAGAAAGAAAGAAAAGAAAGGGGGAGAGAGAGGAAGAGAAAGAAAGAGGGAGATACAGAGAGAGAGAGAGAGAGAGAGAGAAAGAAAGAAAGAAAGAAAGAAAGAAAGAAAGAAAGAAAGAAAGAAAGAAGAAAGAAAGAAAGAAAGAAAGAAAGAAAAGAAAGAAAGAAAGAAAGAAAGAAAGAAAGAAAGAAAGAAAGAAAGAAAGAAGAAAGAAGAGATAGAGGGGAGAGAGGGGGAGAGAGAGGGATATAGAGGAAGATAAAGAAAGAGGGAGATACAGACAGAGAGAGAGAGAGAGAGAGAGAGAGAAGAAAGAAAGAAAGAAAGAAAGAAAGAGAAAGAAAGAAAGAAAGAAAGAAAGAAAGAAAGAAAGAAAGAAAGAAAGAAAGAAAGAAAGAAAGAAAGAAAGAAAGAAAGAAAGAAAGAAAGAAAGAAAGAAGAAGAGAGAGAGGGAGAGAGGGGAGAGAGGAGAGAGGGATATAGAGGAAGAGAAAGAAAGAGGGAGATACAGACAGAGAGAGAGAGAGATAGAGAGAGAGAGAGGGATGGAGAGAGAGAGAGAAGCTCCCGTCTGGTTGAGATTTGGGCTCTACTGAGCCTACCTTTCTAGTTGAAACGTTGCAATTTTTACATCATGCGTAAGCTGTCAACTAACTAGACAGAAAGAAAGAAAGAAAGAAAGAAAGAAAGAAAGAAAGAAAGAAAGAAAGAAAGAAAGAAAGAAAGAAAAAAGAAAGAAAGAAAGAAAGAAAGAAAGAAAGAAAGAAAGAAAGAAAGAAAGAAAGAAAGAAAGAAAGAAAGAAGAGATAGAGGGAGAGGGGGAGAGGGGGGGAGAGAGGGATATAGAGGAAGAGAAAGAAAGAGGGAGATACAGATAATTTCATCTTTCCTTGTGACAATATTGTCACCCACTGTACAAGACTGTACAAGAAATTCCTTCTGTAAAGTACTGATTTCTTTTGATTTCTCTGTTTGAGAGAGAGAGAGTGTGTGTGTGTGTGTGTGTGCAGGGGAGTAGCTGGGGGGGGTTTAGGATGATTCCAAGGGCCCAGCAAATGCCCCAAATTTTTTTATAGATTGGGGGGCCCACAAATTGATTATTTCATGGGGCCCAGAATCTCCAGCTACGCCCCTGTGAGCGCACCTTTCTACTCTAGAGAGCTGTCATCACCGTGATGCGCGCTTGAATGAACTGCGAGATAACTCATAACTCGTACACACACGCACTCTGTCTCTGCCATACAGTAGTTTATGTTGTTTTTTAGCGCGACGTGGGTATATACACGGGCGAGCATAAGACTACTTTTAATACATAAATTAACGTTCCGTCGGGTCCCGTGTATTCTCGAGAATGATAATAATAATAATAATGCAGGACCTCTTCAGATTATATTATCAACGACAGACAGTGAGAAACACAACCCCCCCCCCCCTCTCGCGCTGAAGAATATGCATATTAGATCACTCAGTGATTAACACCTATGCGCTGTTTGTGTGTGCGCGCGTCCATGTATGTGCGTTTCGTGACGCGATGTAGTTCTTATCGCAAATGGAGATTATTACAAGCATACCATCTAGCAAGAATTAAACTTATTTACAAGTCGTATTAGGTTTAGCAAGTTGGGGGACGTATACCTTACATGTCAAAGCACTAGAAATGGCAATTTTTCTATTTTTATCGATTTCTGAAAGATGTCCTTTTTGAGCATTTAAGAGGGATTCTAATTCTTTTGTTGTCCGCCGACGGGTTCAAAGCTCCAGCGTGACCCCTAAGGGTTAACACCGAGGCATGACACTCAGTTATAGGGTGTGCTATCAGCGGAAGGCCAGCAGCAGCCGCTTGTGGGGCCAAGCCGCACACATAGCAATCTGATTTATTTGCCACCTTCGCCCACTGCCCTCGCCATCCTCAGAAACAAATTACCGTGCTGGACCGGCAGTGACCGTTTACCCACTACCACTACTTCTGGCAGCTCAGGCTGCCGGGGTGGAACATACAGTACCACGCTAGCCAACATAAACAACCAAACCATTGTTATAGCGCATGTCCAAAGCGCACGCCTACTACTTTCACTCAAACCAGGAACCATGGTGAGTGGTCTGTCCTCCTCCGCGTTCCTCCTTCACCGGCGCATGTCCTAATACTTCCTGTAATCCCCACAAATAACAACATGTCTTTTAACAACATGCCCCACAGATAATACACAACAACAATACACAACAACGCCCCATCCCACCCTTAACCAAACCTCCAACAACACCTAAGAGGAGAGCGGAAGAGAGGGGACGGGAGGGTGTCGCCGGGCCGGGGAGGGGCACGTACACACAAGGAGTGCTAGCGAGGGAGGGAGTGCCCGGGAGGAGTCTGGAGGGAGGGAGTACACACGAGTATCTAGGGGAGAGGAGCCAGGAAAGACCAGGGAAGGCTAGGGTAGGCTAGGCTAGATCAGGATGGAACGCCTAGGGAGGGAGAGACTAGGGAGGAAGGACGGGAATGGAGGAATGCCTAGGGAGGGAGAGACTAGGAATGAACGAGGGGGGGACTAGGAAGGGATCCAAAGGGAGGGGTTGGACGGATGAGGAACGGACGAGGGGAGGGGGGGGCCAGGAAGGGACCTAGAGGGAGGGACGGAGGAATGGATGAGGGGAGGGGGGGGCCAGGAAGGGAGCGAGAGAGAGCACTTTAAGGAAAAAGTCGGGGGGGGTGGGGTATTCAAGGAAAGAGGCATGGTACACTATGAGAGGGATGTGGAGGGAAGGTAAATCCCACTAAGGCACTCAACAAGAGGGAGGGAGGAAAGGAGGCAGATGTACTATAGTGGGGAGGGGGGGGGGGTGCACAACACTATGGTATCTCACCAGCGGGAGGGAGGAAGGGAAAAAGCTTGGGGCGGGAGGGAGAAAGAGGGAAGGGAGGGAGGGAGAAGGGAGGGAGGTAGGGAGGGGGGGGGGGAGAGAGAGAGAGGGAAAAGGGGGGGTGAGGGAGGGAGGGAGCTGGGAGGGGAGGGGGGGTGAGAGAGGGAGTGGGAGGGAGGGGGGTGAGGGAGGGAGAGAGAGAGAGCGAGGGGGGGGGGCCGGGGGGGCATCTCGTAACACTACGTCAGCATATTATCTACTATATTTAACCACAGGGGGGGGGGGGGGGGGGGGGGGGGGGGGGGGCGAGGGAGAAAAAGAAAGAGGGAAGGCCAGAGAGAGGAAGAGCAAGAGAGGGAGACCGAGGGAAAAAGGGAGGAATGGGAATGAGAGGACGCGGGAGAGAAAGAAAGCGAGGGGACAAATGGGAAAGGAGAGATGTAAAAATCTAAGAGGCAACACCGCCCCCTGCTGCAATGTTCGCACATCACCCCTATTGTACTACAGTACTCACAACGTCCTGCAGGAGGCGCCCTCACCCTCCTACAACAAGTGCGTCATCACGCAGCAATCACCACATGACGTCAAAACCGACATGCTCACTCAATATAAACCGCAACTCCCAGAAGCCTCTATAACGTCTCGCAGTCACGTGAGACGTCGCCACGGGAGTTACGTCATGTTTTACAACCACGAGGTCTCGTTGTCAGCCACCAAAATAGTTTCATGCGAGGCTTCGTTACAGGATTTACACTTTGTTTACAAAAATTATCCACTTTCACCACTCATCCCTAACCATTAATCCATTCCATTTACACACATTATCTCACATCACCACAGTTACTTTCATACTTTCATCCAGCAACATTATCATCATTAGCACCGGTTAGCCTTGTGTAGCATGTAGCATCGTTCGGTAGCCGTTAGCCACCAAGGATGCTACAATCTCCGCCATTCAAAACAACAGTCGCAGTAGCCATGCTAGCCCCCAGGCATTGCCCGTTAGTTTGCAGCTCAGCTTAGCATGTATTAGCTTAGCCTAGCCTAGCAGTAGCTTCACGGGCTGAAACGGCAATT
>NC_140169.1:68676167-68733667 GCF_963971535.1 Notolepis coatsorum
TGAAACAAAATGTAACAAATGAACACATAGATATAAATGTACTGAATTGTTATTTATTATTTAATTTATTATTATTTAAAAAAAATTCTATTTATTTTTTAAAGGATCCGTTTTTTTTTATACCTGATCCAGCTATTTTAGTCATATCGGGGCCGATATCCGATATCAATATCAGATCCGTGCATCCCTAGTTTGAAGTGGATTATACCATGGTGTTATTTAAGTACAAAAGTGGTAGTACTATTACGATCCATGACTTTGACCGTGGCTGTGTGCCTCGCAGGCTCAGGGGGGGGGGGTCGACTAACAGCCTTGCATGCTAACAGATCCAGTGCCCTGTTTTGCAGTAGGCCGCCTTGCATCTGTGCGTGGCGATGTGTCCAGGCATGTTGCATCGTCTCTCCCTGGCCTCGTCACGCCGTGTCCCTGTGTGCGTGTCTGTGCTTCAGTCTGGTCATGTGTGGCCTTTGCGTCATCCTTCCATCAGTCAGAAGGTCAAGGTCAAGGTCAAGTTTGTCCCAAACTGGGCAATTCATGTTACAGCCGATAAATAGGAGCTCCAAAAAAACACAGCAAACATACATAACAAGAAGAACACAGACAGACATGTACAGTACATGGTCGCAGGATCCAACTGTCAAACAAGTGACCACAACCATCCCCCCACCCACCCACCCACCTCAAAGCCGCCCTCTCCTGCCTCCTCCATTGATGGCACGAATGGAGGTAGGTATAAATGAGAAAGGGCTCAGAAAGAGAGGAAGAAGTCATACGCAGTCAGCCCCCCCCCCCCTCCCCCGGGGTGCTCCGTCCCCCTCTTGTGACATCATCACCGTGCGTCTCTCTTCATTGTGGAGGAGGGACCCCACATATTTGACTTACCACAAAAAAAAACAAGCATGCTGGTATTACCGGACTCTCTCGACTGTCACTCGTGCCGTCGTGAATTGCTCTTTGTCCTCTCTCCGTCTTCCTCGCTAACGTTCGTTGTCTCGTCTCTCTAACTGCACGGTGCTCTCACTACACGTCTCTCTGTCCTCCTCGCTAACGTTCGTTGTCTCGTCTTGTCTCTCTAACTGCACGGTGCTCTCACTACACGTCTCTCCGTCCTCCTCACTAACGTTCGTTGTCTCGTCTCGTCTCTCTAACTGCACGGTGCTCTCACTACACGTCTCTCTGTCCTCCTCACTAACGTTCGTTGTCTTGTCTCTCTAACTGCACGGTGCTCTCACTACACGTCTCTCTGTCCTCCTCGCTAACGTTCGTTGTCTCGTCTCGTCTCTCTAACTGCACGGTGCTCTCACTACACGTCTCTCTGTCCTCCTCACTAACGTTCGTTGTCTTGTCTCTCTAACTGCACGGTGCTCTCACTACACGTCTCTCTGTCCTCCTCACTAACGTTCCTTGTCTCGTCTCGTCTCTCTAACTGCACGATGCTCTCACTAAACGTCTCTCTGTCCTCCTCACTAACGTTCGTTGTCTCGTCTCTCTAACTGCACAGTGCTCTCACTACACGTCTCTCCGTCCTCCTCACTAACGTTCGTCGTCTCGTCTCGTCTCTCTAACTGCACGATGCTCTCACTACACGTCTCTCCGTCCTCCTCGCTAACGTTCGTTGTCTCGTCTCGTCTCTCTAACTGCACGGTGCTCTCACTACACGTCTCTCCGTCCTCCTCACTAACGTTCGTCGTCTCGTCTCGTCTCTCTAACTGCACGATGCTCTCACTACACGTCTCTCCGTCCTCCTCGCTAACGTTCGTTGTCTCGTCTCGTCTCTCTAACTGCACGGTGCTCTCACTACACGTCTCTCTGTCCTCCTCACTAACGTTCGTTGTCTCGTCTCGTCTCTCTAACTGCACGGTGCTCTCACTACACGTCTCTCTGTCCTCCTCACTAACGTTCGTTGTCTCGTCTCGTCTCTCTAACTGCACGGTGCTCTCACTACACGTCTCTCTGTCCTCCTCACTAACGTTCGTTGTCTTGTCTCTCTAACTGCATGGTGCTCTCACTACACGTCTCTCTGTCCTCCTCACTAACGTTCGTTGTCTCGTCTCTCTAACTGCACGGTGCTCTCACTACACGTCTCTCTGTCGTCCTCACTAACGTCCGTTGTCTCGTCTCGTCTCTCTAACTGCACGGTGCTCTCACTACACGTCTCTCCGTCCTCCTCACTAACGTTTGTTGTCTCGTCTCTCTAACTGCACGGTGCTCTCACTACACGTCTCTCCGTCCTCCTCGCTAACGTTCGTTGTCTCGTCTCGTCTCTCTAACTGCACGGTGCTCTCACTACACGTCTCTCCGTCCTCCTCGCTAACGTTCGTTGTCTCGTCTCGTCTCTCTAACTGCACGGCGCTCTCACTACACGTCTCTCTGTCCTCCTCACTAACGTTCGTTGTCTCGTCTCGTCTCTCTAACTGCACGGTGCTCTCACTACACGTCTCTCTGTCCTCCTCACTAACGTTCGTTGTCTTGTCTCTCTAACTGCACGGTGCTCTCACTACACGTCTCTCTGTCCTCCTCGCTAACGTTCGTTGTCTCGTCTCGTCTCTCTAACTGCACGGTGCTCTCACTACACGTCTCTCTGTCCTCCTCGCTAACGT
Source organism: Notolepis coatsorum (assembly GCF_963971535.1). NCBI lineage: Eukaryota > Metazoa > Chordata > Actinopteri > Aulopiformes > Paralepididae > Notolepis > Notolepis coatsorum. The sequence goes on from NC_140169.1 coordinate 68,678,768, forward strand.
TCGTTGTCTCGTCTCGTCTCTCTAACTGCACGGTGCTCTCACTACACGTCTCTCCGTCCTCCTCGCTAACGTTCGTTGTCTCGTCTTGTCTCTCTAACTGCACGGTGCTCTCACTACACGTCTCTCTGTCCTCCTCGCTAACGTTCGTTGTCTCGTCTCGTCTCTCTAACTGCACGGTGCTCTCACTACACGTCTCTCTGTCCTCCTCACTAATGTTTGTTGTCTCGTCTCGTCTCTCTAACTGCACGGTGCTCTCACTACACGTCTCTCTGTCCTACTCACTAACGTTCGTTGTCTCGTCTCGTCTCTCTAACTGCACGGTGCTCTCACTACACGTCTCTCTGTCCTCCTGGCTAACGTTCGTTGTCTCGTCTCGTCTCTCTAACTGCACGGTGCTCTCACTACACGTCTCTCTGTCCTCCTGGCTAATGTTCGTTGTCTCGTCTCTCTAACTGCACGGTGCTCTCACTACACGTCTCTCTGTCCTCCTCACTAACGTTCGTTGTCTCGTCTCTCTAACTGCACGGCGCTCTCACTACACGTCTCTCCGTCCTCCTCACTAACGTTCGTTGTCTCGTCTCGTCTCTCTAACTGCACGGTGCTCTCACTACACGTCTCTCTGTCGTCCTCACTAACGTTCGTTGTCTCGTCTCGTCTCTCTAACTGCACGGTGCTCTCACTACACGTCTCTCCGTCCTCCTCACTAACGTTTGTTGTCTCGTCTCTCTAACTGCACGGTGCTCTCACTACACGTCTCTCCGTCCTCCTCGCTAACGTTCGTTGTCTCGTCTCGTCTCTCTAACTGCACGGTGCTCTCACTACACGTCTCTCTGTCCTCCTCACTAACGTTCGTTGTCTCGTCTCGTCTCTCTAACTGCACGGTGCTCTCACTACACGTCTCTCTGTCCTCCTCACTAACGTTCGTTGTCTTGTCTCTCTAACTGCACGGTGCTCTCACTACACGTCTCTCTGTCCTCCTCGCTAACGTTCGTTGTCTCGTCTCGTCTCTCTAACTGCACGGTGCTCTCACTACACGTCTCTCTGTCCTCCTCGCTAACGTTCGTTGTCTCGTCTCGTCTCTCTAACTGCACGGTGCTCTCACTACACGTCTCTCTGTCCTCCTCACTAACGTTCGTTGTCTCGTCTCTCTAACTGCACGGTGCTCTCACTACACGTCTCTCCGTCCTCCTCGCTAACGTTCGTTGTCTCGTCTTGTCTCTCTAACTGCACGGTGCTCTCACTACACGTCTCTCTGTCCTCCTCGCTAACGTTCGTTGTCTCGTCTCGTCTCTCTAACTGCACGGTGCTCTCACTACACGTCTCTCTGTCCTCCTCACTAATGTTTGTTGTCTCGTCTCGTCTCTCTAACTGCACGGTGCTCTCACTACACGTCTCTCTGTCCTCCTCACTAACGTTCGTTGTCTCGTCTCTCTAACTGCACGGTGCTCTCACTACACGTCTCTCTGTCCTCCTGGCTAACGTTCGTTGTCTCGTCTCGTCTCTCTAACTGCACGGTGCTCTCACTACACGTCTCTCTGTCCTCCTGGCTAACGTTCGTTGTCTCGTCTCTCTAACTGCACGGTGCTCTCACTACACGTCTCTCTGTCCTCCTCACTAACGTTCATTGTCTCGTCTCTCTAACTGCACGGCGCTCTCACTACACGTCTCTCCGTCCTCCTCACTAACGTTCGTTGTCTCGTCTCGTCTCTCTAACTGCACGGTGCTCTCACTACACGTCTCTCTGTCGTCCTCACTAACGTTCGTTGTCTCGTCTCGTCTCTCTAACTGCACGGTGCTCTCACTACACGTCTCTCCGTCCTCCTCACTAACGTTTGTTGTCTCGTCTCTCTAACTGCACGGTGCTCTCACTACACGTCTCTCCGTCCTCCTCGCTAACGTTCGTTGTCTCGTCTCGTCTCTCTAACTGCACGGTGCTCTCACTACACGTCTCTCTGTCCTCCTCACTAACGTTCGTTGTCTTGTCTCGTCTCTCTAACTGCACGGTGCTCTCACTACACGTCTCTCTGTCCTCCTCACTAACGTTCGTTGTCTTGTCTCTCTAACTGCATGGTGCTCTCACTACACGTCTCTCTGTCCTCCTCGCTAACGTTCGTTGTCTCGTCTCGTCTCTCTAACTGCACGGTGCTCTCACTACACATCTCTCTGTCCTCCTCGCTAACGTTCGTTGTCTCGTCTTGTCTCTCTAACTGCACGGTGCTCTCACTACACGTCTCTCTGTCCTCCTCACTAACGTTCGTTGTCTCGTCTCGTCTCTCTAACTGCACGGTGCTCTCACTACACGTCTCTCTGTCCTCCTCACTAACGTTCGTCGTCTCGTCTCTCTAACTGCACGATGCTCTCACTACACGTCTCTCCGTCCTCCTCGCTAACGTTTGTTGTCTCGTCTCGTCTCTCTAACTGCACGGTGCTCTCACTACACGTCTCTCTGTCCTCCTCACTAATGTTTGTTGTCTCGTCTCGTCTCTCTAACTGCACGGTGCTCTCACTACACGTCTCTCTGTCCTCCTCACTAACGTTCGTTGTCTCGTCTCGTCTCTCTAACTGCACGGTGCTCTCACTACACGTCTCTCTGTCCTCCTGGCTAACGTTCGTTGTCTCGTCTCGTCTCTCTAATTGCACGGTGCTCTCACTACACGTCTCTCTGTCCTCCTGGCTAACGTTCGTTGTCTCGTCTCTCTAACTGCACGGTGCTCTCACTACACGTCTCTCTGTCCTCCTCACTAACGTTCGTTGTCTCGTCTCTCTAACTGCACGGCGCTCTCACTACACGTCTCTCCGTCCTCCTCACTAACGTTCGTTGTCTCGTCTCGTCTCTCTAACTGCACGGTGCTCTCACTACACGTCTCTCTGTCGTTCTCACTAACGTTCGTTGTCTCGTCTCGTCTCTCTAACTGCACGGTGCTCTCACTACACGTCTCTCCGTCCTCCTCGCTAACATTCGTTGTCTCGTCTCGTCTCTCTAACTGCACGGTGCTCTCACTACACGTCTCTCTGTCCTCCTCACTAACGTTCGTTGTCTCGTCTCGTCTCTCTAACTGCACGGTGCTCTCACTACACGTCTCTCTGTCCTCCTCACTAACGTTCGTTGTCTCGTCTCGTCTCTCTAACTGCACGGTGCTCTCACTACACGTCTCTCTGTCCTCCTCACTAACGTTCGTCGTCTCGTCTCGTCTCTCTAACTGCACGGTGCTCTCACTACACGTCTCTCTGTCCTCCTCGCTAACGTTCGTTGTCTCGTCTCGTCTCTCTAACTGCACGGTGCTCTCACTACACGTCTCTCTGTCCTCCTCGCTAACGTTCGTTGTCTCGTCTCGTCTCTCTAACTGCACGGTGCTCTCACTACACGTCTCTCTGTCCTCCTCACTAACGTTCGTTGTCTCGTCTCGTCTCTCTAACTGCACGGTGCTCTCACTACACGTCTCTCTGTCCTCCTCACTAACGTTCGTCGTCTCGTCTCGTCTCTCTAACTGCACGATGCTCTCACTACACGTCTCTCCGTCCTCCTCGCTAACGTTCGTTGTCTCGTCTCGTCTCTCTAACTGCACGGTGCTCTCACTACACGTCTCTCTGTCCTCCTCACTAACGTTTGTTGTCTCGTCTCGTCTCTCTAACTGCACGGTGCTCTCACTACACATCTCTCCGTCCTCCTCACTAACGTTTGTTGTCTCGTCTCGTCTCTCTAACTGCACGGTGCTCTCACTACACGTCTCTCCGTCCTCCTCACTAACGTTCGTTGTCTCGTCTCGTCTCTCTAACTGCACGGTGCTCTCACTACACGTCTCTCTGTCCTCCTCACTAACGTTTGTTGTCTCGTCTCGTCTCTCTAACTGCACGGTGCTCTCACTACACGTCTCTCTGTCCTCCTCACTAACGTTTGTTGTCTCGTCTCGTCTCTCTAACTGCACGGTGCTCTCACTACACGTCTCTCCGTCCTCCTCACTAACGTTCGTTGTCTCGTCTCGTCTCTCTAACTGCACGGTGCTCTCACTACACGTCTCTCTGTCCTCCTCACTAACGTTTGTTGTCTCGTCTCGTCTCTCTAACTGCACGGTGCTCTCACTACACGTCTCTCCGTCCTCCTCACTAACGTTCGTTGTCTCGTCTCGTCTCTCTAACTGCACGGCGCTATCACTACACGGCAGGCTGTGGGCGGTGATCACAGGCCTTCAGCTTGCTTTTATTTTTTCTATTTGTGTTTATGAAATGGATTATTAAAAAAAAAAAAAAATGGAAAATGTATATAAAATAAACCTGGTACAACGAGCCACGGAACCTTGGAGGAGCAAGTGATTGATTATCATTATGATTATAATGTGTGATTATGCTCGTGCATAATGATATCATATCTCTTTTTATCATCATCACAGAAAGGTATTTATAGGTACAAAGGCCTTGACAATAAAGACACATTAGGATATTTTAACCCTTTCACTGCCACACTATAGAAGGTTAACCCTTTACTATCACACTACAGACGGTTAACCGTCTGTAGTGTGATAGTAAAGGGTTAACCTTCTGTAGCGTGGTAGTGAAAGGGTTAACCCTTTGTCGTGTGGCAGTGAAAGGGTTAACATCCCTGTTGACCCTCGGAGGCCTGTGGGGGTGTTTGCTCCAAAGTTAGGCTACATTTTGGAAGGGAAAACTGGTGTGGCCCTTTTCAAAGGGGTCCCTTGACATCTCACCTCAAGATATCTCTCTATATCTTTATCTACAGTATGAAACAGGGTTCTACAGGGTTGGAGTGAGTCTCCTAATGCCTAGTTTATGCTAATCCCATGCTGTTTTGGGCAAAAAAACATGGTGTTTATTTTGCATGCAGTATAAATGTGTTATTTTTTTCTATTTCAAAAATGGTGTATCTGCATATTTATGCATACTGAGGTCCCTAAACAGTCTTGGATTTACATAAATTGGATCTGAGAGCTGAGACTCTTGCGGATCCAATCATATCTATGTGGTGATGTTAGTCCCCATACTAGCCATTTCAATGTAGTGAGAAGAAATAATAATAGAAATAATTAAATAAACTTGACCTCACTGTATAAAATGAGATATTGAGGCCTCTAGGATAATCACAGCCTCAGGAAACATTACAGCCACAAACTAGGTCATTCAGAAGGTGTATGGCCTTTTTATTATTGACAATAAGGGAGTTTCTGAGCAATTTCCAGAACAGAAGTTCTCGCCGAAATGCAATTCCTACAGAAATCTCCAAATGTCAAAGGTTTTTGATACCAAATCACAGCATGACTTCTTCGATGGTGTTCCTCAAGGTCTTGGTGTCTTAATGTGGTTTTTTGGAGGGATTTGTGTATCAATTCTTGAAAATGGTTAAATTCTGCACGAGATCTGTGTAACACTAATGTAAGCAGCCCTCACCCACCAAGCAGCCCTCACCCTCCAAGCAGGCCTCACCCTCCAAGCAGCCCTCACCCCTCCAAGCAGCCCTCACCCCTCCAAGCAGCCCTCACCCACCAAGCAGCCCTCACCCTCCAAGCAGGCCTCACCCTCCAAGCAGCCCTCACCCCTCCAAGCAGCCCTCACCCCTCCAAGCAGCCCTCACCCTCCAAGCAGCCCTCACCCTCCATGCAGCCCTCACCCTCCAAGCAGCCCTCACCCTCCAAGCAGCCCTCACCCCTCCAAGCAGCCCTCACCCTCCAAGCAGCCCTCACCCTCCAAGCAGCCCTCACCCTCCAAGCAGCCCTCACCCCTCCAAGCAGCCCTCACCCTCCAAGCAGCCCTCACCCCTCCAAGCAGCCCTCACCCCTCCAAGCAGCCCTCACCCTCCAAGCAGCCCTCACCCTCCAAGCAGCCCTCACCCCTCCAAGCAGACACCACCAACCGTCAGGCAGGACGGCAGCCTATGGCCCCCCACAGGGAGATGGGGGGGGGGGGGGGGGGGGGAGAGAAGCTGACTCATAATCCTGGAGGACAGAGCTGTTATTAGACCTCAGGAGACTGCTGCTTATGTTCCAAGTTATGGACTTATTGTGTTTGGTTGGTTTTAAATGATACGGCATCCCTTTGAGAGTCTGGTTGTTTTATCGTTTGTTATTTTAGTTCAGGTGTGGCAGCCCTGTGGTGTCAGAGTCCACTGTTTGAGTTGTAGCTTCACCCTGGGCCTCAGTGTGGCGTCGGGGGTATGTGGTGTGGGGGGTGGGGTGTGGCTAGGTTGAGCAGCCACACGTGCCCCGGGTCAAGCTAATCAGACCTGGGATCAGCCACACCTGCCCCGGGTCAAGCTAATCAGACCTGGGATCAGCCACACCAGCTCTGGGTCAAGCTAATCAGACCTGGGATCAGCCACGCCTGCCCCGGGTCAAGCTAATCAGACCTGGGATCAGCCACGCCTGCCCCGGGTCAAGCTAATCAGACCTGGGATCAGCCACACCTGCCCTGGGTCAAGCTAATCAGACCTGGGATCAGCCACACCTGCCCCGGGTCAAGCTAATCAGACCTGGGATCAGCCACACCAGCTCTGGGTCAAGCTAATCAGACCTGGGATCAGCCACACCAGCTCTGGGTCAAGCTAATCAGACCTGGGATCAGCCACACCAGCTCTGGGTCAAGCTAATCAGACCTGGGATCAGCCACACCAGCTCTGGGTCAAGCTAATCAGACCTGGGATCAGCCACACAACTGCTCTGGGTCAAGCTAATCAGACCTGGGATCAGCCACACCAGCTCTGGGTCAAGCTAATCAGACCTGGGATCAGCCACACAACTGCTCTGGGTCAAGCTAATCAGACCTGGGATCAGCCACACCAGCTCTGGGTCAAGCTAATCAGACCTGGGATCAGCCACACCTGCCCTGGGTCAAGCTAATCAGACCTGGGATCAGCCACACCTGCCCCGGGTCAAGCTAATCAGACCTGGGATCAGCCACACCTGCCCTGGGTCAAGCTAATCAGACCTGGGATCAGCCACACCTGCCCCGGGTCAAGCTAATCAGACCTGGGATCAGCCACACCAGCTCTGGGTCAAGCTAATCAGACCTGGGATCAGCCACACCAGCTCTGGGTCAAGCTAATCAGACCTGGGATCAGCCACACCAGCTCTGGGTCAAGCTAATCAGACCTGGGATCAGCCACACCAGCTCTGGGTCAAGCTAATCAGACCTGGGATCAGCCACACAACTGCTCTGGGTCAAGCTAATCAGACCTGGGATCAGCCACACCAGCTCTGGGTCAAGCTAATCAGACCTGGGATCAGCCACACAACTGCTCTGGGTCAAGCTAATCAGACCTGGGATCAGCCACACCAGCTCTGGGTCAAGCTAATCAGACCTGGGATCAGCCACACCTGCCCTGGGTCAAGCTAATCAGACCTGGGATCAGCCACACCTGCCTCGGGTCAAGCTAAGCTAAGTCACCAGACCTGGGATCAGGGGTGACTGTGCACCCTTTGCACATTGAGGTAATCAATGTACAGATGCAGCGCTGAAAATTCTGATCCCTTCTGCTGCTGGTCTGCTGCTCCTCTGCCACTGTAGAACTGGCACTCAGGTGTTATATTTCTGCTGCTCCTCTGCCACTGTAGAACTGGCACTCAGGTGTTATATTTCTGCTGCTCCTCTGCCACTGTAGAACTGGCACTCAGGTGTTATATTTCTGCTGCTCCTCTGCCACTGTAGAACTGGCACTCAGGTGTTATATTTCTGCTGCTCCTCTGCCACTATAGAGCTGGCACTCAGGTGTTATATTTCTGCTGCTCCTCTGCCACTATAGAGCTGGCACTCAGGTGTTATATTTCTGCTGCTCCTCTGCCACTGTAGAACTGGCACTCAGGTGTTATATTTCTGCTGCTCCTCTGCCACTGTAGAACTGGCACTCAGGTGTTATATTTCTGCTGCTCCTCTGCCACTATAGAACTGGCACTCAGGTGTTATATTTCTGCTGCTCCTCTGCCACTATAGAGCTGGCACTCAGGTGTTATATTTCGGGGGCTGGTGGCTGGCTCCCAAAGTGAACAAAGGTAAGGTACTTAAAGGCCAACTTGCAGGTTGTATTTTTGTTCAATAAACAATGTGACTAGGGCAACGGTGACTTTCATGAAGAGGGGGGGGAATTTATCGAAATTGACCCAGTTTTAGCGTTTTTATCCAAACATTTTGTCGACCAAACCACAACCTCCACGCACATGCATATTAATGTGTGTCATATTAATGATGACGTCACACTGGGTACAGGGCAGCAGGGGCTCTGAGACTCACAGGCAGACGGCAGGAAGCAGAGAGCCTTCTTGTTACTACTAGCCGAGGAGCTAGTCTCTGTTTCACCTAACACTATTTAAAATGGTTCTCTCCTCTTTGTATACCTTTGTCCTCACAAGTATTCTGCCAGGGAACTTATGGACACAACAATAGTAGTAGTTATAAGGTGTTTGAGCTTGTAACGTTAGTTAGCTCATAGCTATCGTCACTGATGCACCGAGTGGGGCTAAAATCGTATCAACATGCCGGGACGTGTAGCTTGCTAGCCGGCATGATGTGTGTGCAGTGCTTTGCCCCACAGGTCTGAGAAGAGGACCTGCACATTTTACTCGTTCCCCAAACTCTTTTGCATGGCCCGATTTAAAATGGTTCACGACAGTAGACATAATGCTAACGTTAGCAGGAGCCATATAGCCATATAGCCAGCCCAGTAGTACTATGACCCGGACGGGCATAAGGCATATGTTGCCCCGAGTGACGTCACGGCCGTGCTAGCGTCTGATACGCTTTTTTGATTCGCGTGTGCATGTTATTCGTGCGTGGACCTTTTTAACCCTTTCTGAGTGGCATTTCCGGCGTCAAATGGAAAAAAATAAATAATGGAATTAGATACCAATGATGTAAACTACCCATAATTGAAGAGTAGGGTTTAACCTGCAAGTTGGGCTTTAACTTAAGTGCTCCCCCAGGGAGGGGCTCGGGGGCTACTGCCCTCAGACCCCCAAGATCATTTGTATATGGGCAGTCTGACTTGGGGTACTGACCATATATTAGTGTTGCAATGCATGATAAGTAAACAGTGAAAAAAGCGAAGGAATCGGATGGGGCTGGGACATTTGGGACGAATAAAAATGTACGATGAAAAAGTCTCCCCAGTAGGAGGCAGTGGAGGTGTGAAATCTGGCCTGCTCCAGAACAATAGGAGTCACACAATCTGTTTGGAGTGGAGTGGTGGAGGAGTGGTAGAGGCGCAGTAGAGGTTTGATTTCTCAGTGCTGGATCTGTACAACAGGTAAAATGTGTCACCCTCACACACACACACACACACACACACACACACACACACACACACACACACACACACACACACGCATGCACACACACACACACACACACACACACACACACACACACACACACACACACACACACACACACACACATCCAATTGCTGCTGGCTTGTACCATCTTGCCACTTCTCCTCAATAAAGGTCTGTGTTTGTACCATCTCCCCTGTGTGGGAGAGCTCTGGAAAAAGCCTCTACTGCCACACAAATAGATTCCGTTCGTCTCATTAACGCTAATCTGAGAGGCTTTACCCGCAGAACTGGAAGATAAACTCCATCGATCATGGAATTCAATATAACACCATAAGACCTGGCCGTTTCCTTTGCTAGACATTTCTTTGACATCAAAATCCTTTTGCAATTCTGAATTCCATCAAAAGGCTATTTAATGCCAAAGCGGCCCTGAATTGCACTAGATTAAAATAAATGTAATAATACTCTCCAACCCACTTCCCCCTGGCTTCAAGTTTAGTAAATGGTCAATGGACTGCATTTATACAACAACTTATACCTCACATTCACTCACACCCCGACGGCGGAGACAGCCATATGCCACGTGCCAACCTGCTCATCGGGGGCAGATAGGGCTTTAAGCGTCTCGCTCAAGGACACCTCGACACGCTGCCGTGAGGAGAACCATCAGATGACCATGGCCCGCTGTACTTCTTGAGCCACTGTCGCCCCTTTAGTGAGCGATTACAAAAAGCCTTGAATAAGAGGATCAATAAGAAGGTCCTTCTAGCCTTAGAATGAACAATGTTTACAAGCAACATCACGATAATAACTAGAACGTTATATAACACACAAGGGACAGGCAAAAGAACATGGGGACAATATCACATGTAAATACCATCCTGCGTCTTCCATATAGCAGGTTCCTTGTTCAACACACAAACACAACACACACACAACACACACACAAAGCAATGTTCTCACATTGTCTCCTTTGAATCCGAAGGGGAAACGAGTGAGACATGAACAGTACCTTTGCAGTCCCAATATCTACTGCAAAATGCTTGCAAAATGTTTTTTTTTGTTTCTTCCTATTTTGTGTAACTGTGATGTTGTGGACCGTGGTGTGTGTGAGCTCCTCTTGTTTGTCGTTGTTTCCATGTCAACCGACCCGCCTCCCCCCTCCAGACACAGACCCCTCCCCCCTCCAGACACAGACCCCTCCCCCCTCCAGACACAAACCCCTCCCGGTAATCCTATGCTAAGTGTTCACAACCATGGGGACCCGCAATCGAGACACAGTCCGTATGGCGGGTACTTCAGTGTAATGGAAACAATTTGCTACTCTATGAAGCCTGATTTGCGCAGAATCCGAATGGCACTGGAGCCGGCGGAGGGAGAAGACTCAGGGGTGTATAGTACTTTAGTAATTGTACTTTGTTACAATACTTAAGTACTGTTTTTGGGGCATTTGTACTTTACTCGAGTATTAGTAGGTTTGTATACTTTGTACTTTTACTCCATTACATTTCAGAGAAAAAAAACATACTTTTTACTCCTTACATTTAAAATGCAGACCTACAAAGTACAAAGTACAAATCTCGCAGGTCCAACGATTTTAATGAGTATATTTGTTTCTCTGGCCGAAATAATGTTAACTTTTATTAATCCTGCGGCCGCACTTTATTTAAAAACAGCCAATCAAATTGATGGAAAATTAACCCGCCCATACCCATGATTGGTCCTTGTGCAAGACTAGAAAGCGGGGATCTTTGATTAAACACCTGCTATCAAAAGAATACAGTCTGAAAAAAAGTTTTTACTTTTACTTTTTAGTACTTAAGTACATTTAGAAGTAGAAACTTTTTTACTTTTACTCAAGTGTGTTTTTAGCCAGATACTCTTTTACTTGAGTACGATTTTGAGACGGTACCCATACTTTCCCTTAAGTATAATTTCTGGGTACATTTTTAAACCCCTGGGAGAGGTACATTGGTTTGCAGAAATGGCGTGTGTCCACCGCCCGTCATAGTTCTTCCATTCTCCAGGTCGACGTGGGCTGGAGCGCGTCATTGAGGCAGGGGAGTTGCCCTCTGCGCCCCCCCGCCCCCGTCAACCCCCCCCCCGGCCAGACGTGTCAATGTGGACCGGAACCGGAGTAGCCGTTCGACGTTCTCTGGTTCTCCCAGAGCTGTGCCTGCCGGATTGACCATAAATCAGGCTTAAGAAAACCAGGGGGAAAAAACTGCCAATTGTAATCGTAACATGCGTCAGTAAACGACCGATGGAGCAGTTGTTTGTGCTCCATGTGTTTAAGCTAAGCTAAGTCACCTTAGAGTCACTCCACGTGAGAGTGCCAGGGATTGTGATGTTCCCTTGGCTGTGTACAGATAACTGGCAACGCTGGTATGGGAGGGGAAACGACCACACAGCCTATATTTGGGAATTGACCTCTGTCTGCATCTTCCTGCTGAGTTCAACTATACGGCACCACTCTGCATGTCCTGAATGGAATTATTTGTATCCCTCACCCCCTTTTTTTTCTCCTCGGTTTCGATTCAGTTTATTCTTCGAGTTCAGCATCGTTTGAGTTTTATTTAGATTTTTTTTTATTTGATTTATTTTCCTTTGAGAAGATTAACTGGTACCCTGTTTCCTTGTTTCTTTTTGTTTCAGTCAAGGGACCCGGCAGAAAGTTAAGTTTGCCAACAGATCTTAAGACTGATCTTGGTACGGTAGGCGAAAGCCAGAAGTTTCCTCTTCTGTTCTTTTAACCCTTTAAACTCTCGCTTAACTTCATTATTACTCCGTTAACCCCCAACCCTAGCAGAAGATGATGACAAAAATAAAAGACAAATCCTACACCAACATTTCTTAAGTTCCCTTCTATGAGCGATATTGATTTAGATTATTCAAGGGTCATTACGTGGTTATGGAGGGTGTCTCATCCACATGTCCCTGTTAGCTAGCAGCGCACAAACGTTACAATAGTCTCCTGCGACCTTAAATCACGCGCTGCACGCAGCTTAGCCCTGGCTATGCTAGACTCATTGCGTTTTTCACCCAGAACATTGTTCAGGTGAGTTTAAAGGGTTAATGCATTTACTTTCTGCTTTTGTCATGTTTTTATTTGATTTGTTTTTATGATCAGATATGCATTTACCTTTGCTTGTACTCGCACTATGTGTAAAAGTCCCTTCACTTCACACTCTCTCCTCGTCTCTCACCGGCCCATGAGACTGTCGGTCTGATGTAATTGGTCCTCTTTGAACGTTTAAATGTTGTGTTGATTTCAAATCCTCTCGTGGTTTCGTTTCTCGTGCATTTTGCAAGTGTTTCTAAAGGTGATATACGTCACTCATCCCCATTTTTTCTGAGAAGCGGAAGCGACATCTTCTAAACTCGCTTATCCGCTTATCCAGGATCTGCCCATTCTCTTGTCTCTTACGCAGCCTTCTTCCATCGACAGCCTTGCTCTCGCGTGATTGGATCATTCCTTTTTAAACCGCCTTGCTCCATTGTGATTGGACCATTTCTCTCACAGAGACTCCACTGGCCCGCCCACTCTCTGCCTCTGTTGGTGTCTCATCTATAAGCCCTGGGCTCTGGCAGGAATTAATCAGCCATAATTATTTTACTACACTACATGGTTGCATCCTTCATAGCTGACCACCAATGGTTACTATGTTAATTTTATATTAAAGACCCAAGACATCAGAGATTAGAGGATATATGACTGGAACCAAAGAGTGGGATGGCATTGTGGAGCTCTCTCTCTCTCTCTCTCTCTCTCTCTCTCTCCCCTCTCTCTCTCTTTATCTCTCTTTCTTTATCTCTCTCTTGTCTTTACACATCGTTAACTCCTACACATGTAACATCTCTCTCTCTCTCTCTCTCTCTCTCTCTCTCTCTCTCTCTCTCTCTCTCTCTCTCTCTCTCTCTCTCTCTCTCTCTCTCTCTCTCTCTATATATATATATATATATATTATCTCTCTCTCCTAGTACATATCTAACTCCTACACTCTCTATTTATCTCTATCTATCTCCATCTTTATCTCTCTCTTTGTCTCTCTCTTTATCTCTCTCCCCCCTCTCTCTCTCTTTATCTCTCTTTCTTTATCTCTCTCTTGTCTTTACACGTCTTTAACTCCTACACATGTAATCTCTCTCTCTCTCTCTTCTACACATGTAATATCAAAGGTGTCTCTCTCTCTCTCTGCCTATCTGTCTGTCTATGTATACGTACATGTATGTGTAATACGTCTTTAACTCCTACACATCTCACAGGTCTCTCTCTCTCTTCCTCTCTCTCTCATATCACTGTGTCTCTCTCTCTATCACTGTGGCTCTCTCTCCTAGTACATGTAATCTCACATGTCTCTCTCTCTCTCTCTCTCCTCTCTCTCTCCTCTCTCTCTCTCTCTCTCTCTCTCTCTCTCTCTCTATCTCCCTCCCTGTCTCTCTCTCCCTGTCTCTCTCTCTCTGAGTACATGTCTTTAACTCTCACAGGTCTCTCTCTCTCTCTTTCTCTCTCTCTCTATCTCTCTCTCTCTCTCTCTGTCTCTTTCTCTCTGTATACATGTCTTTAACTCTCACAGGTCTCTCTCTCTCTCTCTCTCTTTTTTTTTCTCTCTCTCTCCTAGTACATGTATTTAACTCTCACAGGTCTTCTCTCTCTTCTCTCTCTCCTCTCTCTCTCTCCTCTCTCTCTCTCTCTCTCTCTCTCTCTCTCTCTCTCTCTCTCTCTCTCTCTCTCTCTCCTCTCTCTCTCTCTCTCTCTCTCTCTCTCTCTCTCTCTCTCTCAGTGCATGTATTTAACTCTCACAGGTCTCTCTCTGTCTCTCTCTCTCTCTCTCATGCTTCTGCCATGTAACTACATACTGTCCCTCTCAACTTCTACACCAACTAACAGCGCATTCCTATTATGACTTGTATGACACAATAACCCCCTGTTGTTTCTTTGACAGGTATGACTTGTGTTGCTATTGGCTAGATAGTCTATGGGTCTCTGGGTAATTACTTTGACAGAATATTCATTAGTGGAGGTGAGAGCCCTAACCCGGGTTGGAATGAGCTTTTAGAAAAGGACACCGATAAGTCTCCAAAATGATTACTTGGTTAAAATATACAACCTTATCACGAGCCTCGTACTTATGGATGAAATGCACGCACAGAAGAAAATCGTCTCATTATCCTAATATCAGCGTCCTTGAAAAGTCTAAGTGCCAAGCTGTCAGTATGTTCTATAGTCACGATGCCAGTGGAACATCTTTCAATATTCAGTCTCCAAGCTGACAGGGTACAGTATGTTCTATAGTCAACATACCAGTGGAACATCTTTCAATATTCAGTCTCCAAGCTGACAGGGTACAGTATGTTCTATAGTCAACATACCAGTGGAACATCTTTCAATATTCAGTCTCCAAGCTGACAGGGTACAGTATGTTCTATAGTCAACATACCAGTGGAACATCTTTCAATATTCAGTCTCCAAGCTGACAGGGTACAGTATGTTCTATAGTCAACATACCAGTGGAACATCTTTCAATATTCAGTCTCCAAGCTGACAGGGTACAGTATGTTCTATAGTCAACATACCAGTGGAACATCTGTCAATATTCAGTCTCCAAGCTGACAGGGTACAGTATGTTCTATAGTCACGATGCACGTGGAACATCTTTCGACAGTGGACCTGTTTTAGTGTTTTGAAAGAATCAGATCCTGTAGGCAGGTCTGTTATTATTAATAATAATACAATGTCAGTCTGAGCAAGGACTGCTCTAGACAGACAGACAGACAGACAGACAGACAGACAGACAGACAGACAGACAGACAGACAGACAGACAGACAGACAGACAGACAGACAGACAGACAGACAGACAGACAGACAGACAGACAGGACAGACAGACTTCCAGGGGGAGTGTCAGAGGGATTTTACTGAAGGTTATTCCTCTGTGGTGTCAGAGGGATCTTACTGAAGGTTATTCCTCTGTGGTGTCAGAGGGATCTATCATCTTACTGAAGGTTATTCCTCTGTGGTGTCAGAGGGATCTATCATCTTACTGAAGGTTATTCCTCTGTGGTGTCAGAGGGATCTTACTGAAGGTTATTCCTCTGTGGGGTCAGAGGGATCTTACTGAAGGTTATTCCTCTGTGGGGTCAGAGGGATCTTACTGAAGGTTATTCCTCTGTGGGGTCAGAGGGATCTTACTGAAGGTTATTCCTCTGTGGTGTCAGAGGGATCTTACTGAAGGTTATTCCTCTGTGGGGTCAGAGGGATCTTACTGAAGGTTATTCCTCTGTGGGGTCAGAGGGATCTTACTGAAGGTTATTCCTCTGTGGGGTCAGAGGGATCTTACTGAAGGTTATTCCTCTGTGGGGTCAGAGGGGGGAAAAAGGGGCACAAAGTTGGCAGATCAAGAGCAATGCATAAAGTTCAGACATAAAACAAGTATAAAACGAGCATCAAAATAGACGAAGTCAAGGTAAGACATAGAACATTAAATCACCATATCATCATAGGATCTAACATCTCAATAGGCCTCTTTGTTTACGGTTTGATTATCACTGATACACATAATATAGACAATTTTAAAATAGACAGTAATAAAAGAGTAAAATAGTGCAATAGTGCAGTGCAATAAAATAGTTAGTAAAATAGAGTGAAATGGATGGATGTTGGGGTTAGTGGAGATGGCCCAATGAATTAGTGGCCTTGTTTGAGCCATTGCATCCAAATGAGTTGTGTTTTTAACCCTTTCACTACCACACTACCAAAGGGTTAACCCTTTCACTGCGACAATGCCGAAGGTTAACCCTTTCACTACCAGTTAACCTTCTGTGGTGTGGCAGTGAAAGGTTAACTGTCTGTAGTGTGGTAGTGAAAGGGTTAACCTTCTGTAGTGTGGTAGTGAAAGGTTAACCTTCTGTAGTGTGGTAGTGAAAGGTTAACCTTCTGTAGTGTGGTAGTGAAAGGTTAACCCTTTGTAGTGTGGTAGTGAAAGGTTAACGTTAGGTTATGTATATAACCAAGTTCTGTTAATACTAGTGACGCTCAGCGTCTATTGCATATATCTCGCTTCAGCGTATATACACTGAATAAATTTCAATTTCAATTACCTTTACATGCCAGCATTCATCTGGCCACACCCCCATCCGCTTACCTACATAAGCAGGGATGGGACCACACACTCATCTCCTTCCCAACAAATTTCACCACAATGAAAAATCAAGGGCCGCAGCGGCGTCCAGACGCTGAGCGTCACTAGTATTAACAGAACTTGGTTATATACATAACCTAACGTTCTGTGTCATACTAGCTTCCGCTCAGCGTCTATTGCATAACAGGAGCTGAGCGGGAGCTAGAAGCTCGACAAATGAACCCCGCTGAGGCCCCCCACAGCCATCAGATCAGGGACGGCCGAGCCCCCCCGGACCCCCCCTAATGGAGGGCACCCCCCCTATTGGAGGTCCCCGGGAGGGCGACGGACCCGACCGTGCGAAGAGGCACTCAAGCAACTCAACGCACAGGGTGAGCAGACCGTGGCCTGACCCCACGACTACACACACGCACAACCCGCATGCCACCCGGGAACGAACGGAGGGAACAACCTCGTTACTGCCCCCAGAATCACGGGGTCAAGGGCAAACCCAACCCCGTGGCAAGGCCGCAGCAGCGGAGCGTGAAGGAAGGCCCAGACCCACCAAAGGGACTGGACCCCCTGGAACGGGGGCCCGGAGAAGTCCATGATGCCAGCATCAAGACCCCACCAGGTGGGCACTTAGTGACCCCGCCCCCCACATCGCCAGCGTATTCGGACAAAGGCCCCTCAGCCGAGCGGGCCCTGTCCCCCCAATAGTCCACCGCCTGGCACACTGACCCTGCAGAACAGGCAGTCAGCATGGCCGTGAGCACACACAAAAGGTTAACCAACGGAAGCAGGCAGCGCACCAGGGAAAAACCAGGCAACAGGCTGTTAACCCGAGCCTGGAGACTGCGGACGAGACAGGTGCCAGAGGGGACAGCTGAACACAGCCGCCCCGGCGGAAGGGGCGTATGCTGGCGTTGTTGCATGACCAAGCCTCCATTTAAAAAAAACCCACCCAGAGGGGTTGAGGCAGAGAAGGCTGACACGATTGGCAGACGTCACGAACGTGCAGGGGCACCCTCAACCGGGTAACCCGGGAGTTGACACTGCTCCAACACACCAGGGAATCAACCACCTTGGTGTTACCCAATGCGGTGGTTGTTCCTATAACCCCTCAAGAAAAAACTCCAAAACACACCTGCGGGTATACACCGGCTATACCGCAGTACAAGTGTTTCAGTTTCTAAAAAAGGGTTAACCCAGGCCTACGGGTCGACGAAACATTACTTCGGACCGGGCCCGGCGATACGGGAAGCACAGGGTCACCAGAGGAGGTCAAAGACCACCCCAACAGGCCCCTCTTCGCCATGCGAGAGAGAGGAGCGAAAAGAATGGAAAACCAGCCCCAAGCACACCGTACTTGGTATTCCCAGGCGGTCTCCCAACCAAGTACTAACCAGGACCAACCTGTGTAGCGGCCGAGATCTGACGAGATCGAGCGTGTACAGGTTGGCATGGCCGTAAGCCATTGAGTACAAAATGTACCCAACCAGGGCCTCCATATCGCTTAACCCTGTGACACCCGGATCAACCTGGCATTTTTCCCCCTGAAAAAAGCCAAGTCCCTCAGGGTACCAGAACAGCAGATCTGCATCCCCGGCGGACAACGGGTTTAACTGATCCGGACCAGCATGACCAGAACCAGTCCCGTGCCCTAACCACGCCGACATGCCTACTCCAGGAGAAGGGGCAGATATGCGTGTTAATCTTAAACATGAAAAGACGGCGCCACCCAGACGTTCGGGGCGAACCGCGCCTGGTGGCCCACCCCCAGGGCATGAGACCCCTCTACATATGTTCAGATCCATTCCGTCATCATCCCCCAGTAGAAGGGTAAAGGTCTAAGAGGAATTCTACATTTCTTGCGCCATATTTATATGCACAGTGGACAAGTAGTGCCGCTCTGCTTTCGGTAGCCGTATTCCTGCGCGGAGCTGAGGCTAGTAAGGGCATGTCTCGTCGGTACCTTTGAACTTGAACGCCAGGGGCTTGTCCCTGGCACCTGGTCCTTTTGTCCAATAAGAGAATGAACTATTATGGGCTGTAGTAGAATAAAGGGATATTCAGTGTATATGTACAAGGAATATACAAGGGATATCAAACGATATACAAATACTATTAAATATATATCCATAAATAAATATATATATTCGGTTTAATCTGATCCTTCACAACAGCCGCCCCCTAATTAGTCCCACCTAATTAGCTGAGCAGAGACAGATTAACCGCACTGTCCACTACTCAATGTCCGCTGTAAGGGTCAGTCAACTCACAAAGTCATAGGGTCATGGTCGTCATCAATAGTATCAGGGAGCCTTGGCAGTTCTATTAGCCTCGCCACGGGTCGGGTGTAAGTCCGTCCTTGGACGAGCACTTCAGCTGCTCGGACCTTTCCATCGGCACCGGTGATCACTTTGCTTACGCGGCCAGCCGGCCACATAGCTCTGGGTAGTGACTGGTCGATGATCATGACGACTGTTCCTTCTGTCAAATTGTCTCTCTCTTTTACCCACTTCTGGCGGGTCTGTAGAGACGGTAGGTAGTGGAGTAGGAAGCTGTTCCAAAACTTATCAGCCAGTACTTGACTGTACCTCCACATTCTTCGGCCGTTCGCTTCTTCAGGCCTGTACATTGTCTGTGGTAGCGCGGGGTCCAGCCGCCCCATCAAGAGGGTGTTGGGGGTGACTGGGTCGACATCTGCTACATCACTTGAGACGTAACCGAGGGGCTTTGAGTTCAATACTCCCTCGATCTCCGTGAGGACTGTCATTAGGACTTCTTCCGCCACAGTCTGGGCCCCAAGCACGGCGTACAGGGCTGTCTTTATGGAACGTACTTCTCGTTCCCAGGTTCCACCGAAGTGAGGTGCGTTCGGGGGATTAAACTGGAAGTCAATCTGGGATGGAGCGAGGTGGGTCTTAAGTTCTGGGCCCATAGCTTGGAAGCTCTCTCTCAGCTCTCTTTCTCCGCCTTTGAAGTTTGTCCCGTGATCAGACAACAATGTAGACAGTTTTCCTTTCCGTGATGTGAATCTTCGGAAGGCCATAAGGAATGAGTCTGTGCTCATGGTTGGAAGGAGTTCGATATGTATCGCTCTGGTGGTCATGCATTTGAATACAATACCCCACCGCTTCTCGGTTCCTCTTCCTCTCTTTATATACAGCGGGCCAAAACAGTCCATACCGGTGGAGTGGAAGGGCTTGTCGCCGAGTCGGAGGCGACAGGGAGGTAGGTCAGCCATCCGGGGTATACTGGGCTGCGCGCGCCACTTACGGCAGTCTAGACAGGTTCGCTGGAAGCGCCGCACTGCTTCTCTCCCTTGCAGTATCCAATAACGACGTCTGATCTCCGCGAAGACTCTCTCTGCCCCTGCGTGGTGCACATCCTCGTCGTATTTTTTTATGATCAGCTCTGTGACCTTGTGTCGGCTGTTCAAGACTATTGGGTACTTAACGTCATCCGGTAGGTCTGGGGCTCTCCGCAGACGACCACCCACTCTGATGAGATTATGGGCGTCGCTCTCGGGGGCCAGGTGAAGCAGTCTGCTGTCTGATGGGACGGGCTTTGCTCCCTGTAGACAAGCTAGCTCATCGGGGAACGAGTCTTTCTGGGCTCGTTGTAGTAGAAGGAGTTCTGCTTCTTCGTAGTCAGCTGCTGAAATGTCAGTTGTGGGCTGAACCTCTGGGTGGTGCCACAGAAATGTCTTTAGCTGCGCACTCTCTAGGGTGAGGCAATCGTCTAGAACCGGGTCTGTGGGGACGAGTGTGTGTGTCAACCCACAGAACATAGGTTTCTTGTTCTCTGCCTCCTCTTTGCTCGCCTCCCGTGGGGTGGGTGTAGGCCACTCTTCTTCGGGGAGCTTGAGGAACTCTGGCCCGTCACTGTAGAGGTTGGGACGGGTGAGGTCATCCAGGGACATTCCCCGGGTGATGACGTCAGCTGGGTTGTGTTTGGTGTCCACATACCGCCAGCTGGTTACTTCTGTTAACTCTTGAATCTCGGTGACTCTGACTCCCACGAAGACCTTGTATCTGCACGAATCAGACCGGATCCATGTGAGTACGGTCGTGGAGTCTGACCACAAGATTGTTCTTTGCACCGGAATGGTGAGTTCACGTTGGATTAACGTGGCGAGCTGCGCTCCTGCTAGGGCTGCGCAGAGCTCTAGGCGCGGGATAGATTGTTGCTTGCGTGGGGCTATTCTTGAGCGAGCCAGGATGAAAGCAGTATGTATTTCTCCTCCCTCCTCTTGGGCACGCAAGTAAGCCACCGAACCGTAGGCTACTTCGGAGGCGTCGCTGAATACGTGCAGGTCGATCTTGCATGTCTCTGGCCTCACTGTGGGTGGGAAGTAGCTGCGGCGTATATTAACACCGGGGAGTGAGCGGAGTTCCGTCTCCCACTCTCTCCATGTGAATGCAAGGTGTTCGGGTATGGGATCGTCCCAGCCCTGGTCTTTGTCCCATAGCGCTCTTACAATCATCTTTGCCCTGGTGGTGTAAGGTAGAATACATCCCAACGGGTCATAATGTCTGGCGAGTGTTCTGTATACACTCCGTCTGGTGGTCGGTATTGCCGTCGACCTTCCCTGCTCCTTGATCAGGGGTTTGTGTCTATAATGGAGCGAGTCTGTTTTGAAGCGCCAGACTAGTCCTAGTGTCATTTCTTGGGCTTCTCCTGGGATGGTCGCCATCCAAGTATCGCTGCTCGCGGCCTTGTCCTCGGGGGAGAGGCGGCGCAGTACTTGCGGGTCGCTGCTGGCCCACTGCCTGAGATCAAAGCCGCCTTTGATCAGGGAGGCGCGGAGCTTGAGTAGGAGAGCCTCGGCTTCTTCTGGCGTCGAGACGCTTTGTAAACAGTTGTCCACGTAGAAACTATTTGTCACACTTTGTTGGACCTCTTCATCTGCTGCTGGGTCCTCTGCGACGTGCTTTTGCAGTGCAAACGTAGCACAGCATGGGCTGCATGTGGTTCCGAAAGGGAGGACTTCCCATTGATAGATGGTTGGGTGCTCATCTCCGATCCTCTCTCTCCATAGGAACCGCAGCAGGGGCTTGTCCTCCTCCACTAGCCTCACCTGCAGGAACATCCCTTTGATGTCGCCGCTGATAGCCACCTTGTCCTGGTGGAAGCGTAGTAGCACGCCTAGTAGGGAGGGGCCGAGTGTTGGGCCGGCCAAGAGTTCTTTATTCAGATTTTGTGATCCGATCTGGTAGCTGCAGTTAAACACAATGCGATCCTTGCCGTTGTGGTGGACCTTGTGGTGCGGCACGTACCATGATTCGGTCGTCTGATCGGCCTCTTTAATGTCAATTTTCTTTATGTGTCCCGCTGTGATTAATTAGTTAATCTCAGCGCGGTACACAGCTTCTTGAGCGGGGTCTTTGGCTAGGCGCCGCTCTGTGTTCAATAGATACCGCTCCGTCGCCTCTTTTGTAGCACGAAAGGTGGGCATTCCCTCTCGCCTCAGGAGTGGAGTTGCGTATCTCATCACTCCGTTGACGTTGACTCTCTTTGTCCCGTGCTCGAGGAGGGCTATAGCGTAGATATCTTCCTTAGAACGAATGTCTTTCTTTTCGTTCTTAAAGGGCATTGTCTCTAGTGTCCATAGCCTCTCTACATGCTGCAGGAGTGTGGTGTCTCCTTCTGTCGCTCTGGAGTGGAGGCAGCTAGTGGCTGCTGTTCGGTTAAGAGACTTGGCGAGGGGGCCTTGTAACGTCCATCCTAGGCGGGTCTCGACTGCTGCAGGACAACCTCTGGGTCCTGTATGGACCCGGTCTATCGGGACTATGAGGTCTGCATGGTCGGAGCCTATCAGCAGGGTCGGGGTGGCGCCGTCTATGAGCGGGATAGGAAGTTGACGCAGGTGCACATATTTCTCCATCAGCTTGGCGATGGGGTAGGTGTACTGCGATAGTCCTATTTCTTGGCTGGTGAAAGCATTAGTAATCCTGTACCGTCTCTCTGGCTGCCCGCTTGCTGCGATAGTGAAGGAGACATTCTCGCCCTTTATCGTCTTTAGATCTCGTCTTATTGTCCGAATAGTCATCTGGTTCTCGCTCCCCCGTAGCCCCAGCTGGGCCGCAGCGGACGCGAGGAGAAGGGTCTTCTTTGACCCGTCATCAAGGACGGCGTAAGTGTCCATGATCTTGTCTTGGTAACTCAGGGTTACACGGACCACCTTTAAGAGCACCTGGGCGCCGCTGCTGCTAGCGGGGTCAATGTACATAACACTTGCCTTTGTGCTGTTGGATGGCACAGGCTTTCTTTTGTTACTGTCGTGTAGGACATCCAGATGGGCTCCGTCACACCGACTACACTTCTTCTTTAGGCGGCACTCGGCTGCCATGTGACTGCGCGCACATCGGTAACAGCGCCTGTTGGACTTTATCCAGTGACTTACTTCTTCAGCGGTCATCTTCTTGAACTGGTCACATTGTGACAACCAGTGTTCCTTCTCGCAGTACAGGCACACCATCTTCCACTTCTCTTTCGTCGAGGGGGTACTGTGGTTCTTGCTGCTCTGTACTGATTCTGATTGGTGCATGACAGTCACCGATCTTCGGCCATCGTTTACTCTCCTAGGTCCCTCTCTGGAGCTTGGCGTGCTCCGCACGAACGTATCCAGCCGTAGGCTGCTGACTTCTCTCGCCAGGAAGTCGGCTAAATCTAGGAGGGATGGCTCGGGACCGTTAGGATCACGGTGGTCTCTTTGCCGCCTGAAGCGCTCCTGTCGGGCGGGCGGCAGCTTCTCTAAAATCCTCTCGACGTTCGAGTTTGCGTATAGTTCGTGCATACCCTTTTCTCGTTGCGCCCCCAGCATCCCTACCAGGGATTGTACTTTTATAGACAGGTCGTCTAGTGAGCGATTGTCTGTTGCTGGGGGTAGGCGGTCGATATGCCTTATCTCCTGTATTACGTAATCCCATATACGTCCATATCTCTGGTCCAGCGCTGCTAGAGCCGCGGTGTATGGGGTCGTAGAGGTGGCATAGGCCAGCGCTATGTTGTGCGCTCGGGGCACTTTCAGGTGCTTCAATAATATTGCATACTTGTGGCGTTCATCAGCGACATCCACCATCATTGTCTCTAAGCACATCCGGAGCTCCGTGTACTGTGCTCGATTCTCATGGGTGAAGTCTGGAAACGTCGGTGTGCCAATGTATGACGCCATGGATGGCTGGCACATCGGTGAGCGTTGGGAGAGAGGCCTCCTGGGCGAGTCTCTTCTTACGCCTCTCGGTGGGCTGGTACTGGCAGGGTACCATGGCCCGTTGGTCCAGGTGCTATTCCTCGGGACTGGTCGTGCGTCATGCTCACCCGTGAATCGAGTCGGGGGTCTGTAGCGCAGAGCCGCGGGGGTATAGCCTGGGCTGTACTGGACCTCCTGGTCCTGTGGGGTAATGTGCTGCTGTCGGGCTTGACTCTCCTCTTCTCCCTCTTCTTCTTCTGCCAGGTCACCTAAATCTTGTAGTCGTCTATTTAGCCTCTCCGCGGTGTCCGCCGTTCCTTCCTTGTAGCTGGGTCTCACTTGGACCGGTCGGGGAATGAGTTCGGAGGGGGGTGTAGACTCTCTCTGGTGGTCGAGGTCAAGGTCGCCTGCTCGGTTAGGGGAGGGTGCCCTTGACGTGTGTCTTGACGAGGCTCTGGAACCCCTTGTGGAGGGAGGGGGTGTTGCCCTGGTGATCAGCTGCTCCATTAGCTGCGTTTGTAGTCTGTCGCGCTCGGCTTCGCGCTTGGTGAGATCTGCTTCTCTTTGGGCACCGGCAGCGGCGCGCTGGGCGTCGGCCCGGTCTCTTGCCATATTCTCTTCCGTCTGAAGGCGTCTCAGCTCCAGACGTATGTGCTCTTCTTCGCTCCGTTGCTGTGTTTGGAGTCGATCGCGTTCACCCTGAATCGATCGCGTTCGGTAGAGGCTGTCAGGCTGGCGAAGAACGCCTGTGACAGCATCCTCTCTGCTTCGCTGGGGGAAGACGCTTGTAGAGGTGAGCCGCTCCTGGCTGTACTCGTTGGGGAGTCCTGGAGCTCTATCTCCTCGGCGCTCTCCTCATCTTGTTCCGTGCAGAGTTCCACCTCTGGAGGGTTGTCTTCCTCCCGGAGCTCTGGGGGGACTACTTCTTCGGTCTTGGCGGGGGGTAAAGTCGTGTCAGTTCCCTCCTGGTCCCCACCGTGAGCTTGGTCAGTTACATTAGAACCCACTAGGGCCTCTGTGGTCGGGGTATCCTGGTTGATAGGGTCGGACATAATTTTACTTTCTACTTTTACTGCGTTTACTGTTTGTAGAAGGCTAGGTAGTTTACTGACAGCGTAATCCTCTAAGTACTGAGGTGGCTGTCGTCTACGTTGCGGGCGTTCTACTTTAGGAGGACCGTTTCGTGGAGTGTTCATCATAGGCCATTTCAATATTAATACCACTATATTAATATTACACTGATTACCCTCCGGCTCGAAGGACCAATTGTAACTGAGGGGTACAATTCCCTGACTGTATTGATAAGTATGGTATCATTAAACCACTACCGCTTTATGTACTTTAATTACTGGCCATACAGTACACGATATCTAAGTATGATGAACACTTTCCCACATATGAAATCAGGTCCACACAAAGGTAATAGTCAAATATTTAATATATAGCAAAAGGTACATATAATAGTTACTTATTACATTTATGATTTGAATTGAATGCTCTTGTAAGGCAAATGAGTACTCGTATGCAAATCAACACTGAATGTCCAATCTCTGGTTACACAGGAAGCAAGTATACAACCTGGCTCTTAGGGGATTATAGCGATGGTCACTTAATGATTATAACTGGATAATATACTGAAGGGGTCCCGCCGGTTGTAAGCCAGTAGGGGGGGTAGGAGAGCCGTCGGCTGTATCCCGTCTGGTCAACGATTTCTAGGGAGAGTCCAGGTACAGAACACAGTGCCCGTAGAACCTTGATCCGCAGATGAACACACTTGGGCTCTCTTGTAGACGATAGCTGTAGCTGTCGCTGTCGGTCCACAACGAAGAAGAAGCGAGGCGACCTCAGTCTGGTCTGAGCGCCGTCTCACCTTGGCTCCTCTCGGGGTAAATCCAACACTCACCGGTGTTGGCGATTATCCGCTCCACAAATCAAAGCACCAAAGCAAATAAATATTCCATGCCGTATAGGGCTCAGCAGTCGTCGGGGTAGGTAATCCAATGTGCAGGTCCACTCGTCCTCGCCCAGAACTCCTCGGATGAAAGCACCACGCGTGGTCTGCCCAACCTGGTTAAGACTCTAGATAACGCGAGGAAACGATGGGGGTGCTGCTCACTTTAGAACTCTAACCGAACGATGCACCATACATAATAGACTATTATTACTTAATAGAAATACGGTGCCAAACTCTGGCAATTCAGCTATTAATTCGCACGAGGTCTCACTGCTATTCTAAGGCCAAACAGGCCGTACTACACCGCACGCGGTACCGTGGGGTGAGGCTTCACGTCTTGTTACTTAGTTGGGTAGAAGGGTAAAGGACTAAGAGGAATTCTACATTTCTTGCGCCATATTTATATGCACAGTGGACAAGTAGTGCCGCTCTGCTTTCGGTAGCCGTATTCCTGCGCGGAGCTGAGGCTAGTAAGGGCATGTCTCGTCGGTACCTTTGAACTTGAACGCCAGGGGCTTGTCCCTGGCGCCTGGTCCCTTTGTCCAATAAGAGAATGAACTATTATGGGCTGTAGTAGAATAAAGGGATATTCAGTGTATATGTACAAGGAATATACAAGGGATATCAAACGATATACAAATACTATTAAATATATATCCATAAATAAATATATATATTCGGTTTAATCTGATCCTTCACAACAGAACCCATACACACTCAATAATCGAATTGAATCGAATACACACACAATAGAGTAGGACTCCTTCTTGAGGTTCCACTCACCTTGACAATCTGAGGAGGAGGCTGTGTACTCTGAGGAGGCTCCCTCACATGGAAGGAGAGTCCCAACTCACAGAAGGCCCGAATAGGAGCTTCGTGAGGAGGAGCCCTGACCACCCCCTGAAACAGATCCATCATATGGACCTGAACAGCACACGGAAGTCCTACCAACAGAGACGCGCACAGTGACGTACTCTATGGCGGGGGAATTTCTGCGGTGCACATGCCCAATATTCCAGGGCGTGGGACCAGGAAACTCCCCCCCCCCCCCCAACCAAACAATCTTTTCTTTAGGAAAATAAAGTTTCTCAAGCGGTTAGCACAACCCCAACAACTAAGCTAAGGGTTACATCGTATCCCTACCACACAGTGACACAATAAAGTGTAACAACATGTCTGAGAGGAGGATGAAGAAGTCCCCAGGGAACCGGGGGGAAACACAACCCTCCTACTTTACCCTTAATACGGCCAGTTAAACAGGTAAACCTGTTAATATGTGAACACACTGTTCATTGTCATTACAGGCTGAGAAAAGAATCATTATTTACTCATATGTCACTAAGCATAGCTTTATAGGTTAGTTTAACCCCCTTAGTTGTGAGTGCACGGTACAAGAACACACATGATGTTTCTCAACACAACAAACCAGATCATTTTCACATCTGTAATAAACAACCCGATTTGCATGGATAAGCTAAATACCAGTGACAAGACAATTCACACATAACTCGCATCGTATCCTAAATGTAGTGCAGCAACACACGTTTTGGAAAACATCGTTATTTACAAAACATTTAGAAGGGAAAGAAAGAAGAAGTGTACAAGGTCTGGTCAGGACCTTGCCTACCAGGAGCGCAGATCAAGTGAATTGCAGTCTCTAACATGGCACCGAAGTAAACACAGCCTCCTGTGTTTGATGACACGGGCAGCTTGCTGCTCCAACCCGCCGCTACGGTGCTCCTTGTTGACGCAGTCCTCGCCGGCCTGGCTCAGGGCAGGTTCGACGAACATCCTCTGTCAAAGATGACGTCGTAGTCAAGAGTGTTTAAAACATGTTATAGTCACAGCTCGTTCAACAGTGTAGCATTAAGCTAACGGCCGCCTCGGCCGATAGCAGCAAGCTAACGTTTCCTAGCCTAGCCTAGGTAAGCCACAACTAGCATGCAAGCTAATCAGCTATCACCTGAACCTGTACACAATGATATAACAAGCCACACTTAGACATGCCGCCATTCTGAAACCCTCCTCACTGTTTAAGAGAGAAGAGAAACGAGATGTTAACACAGTTTTACAACGGTGATTTTACCAACAATTCCCATCTGGGCTGTAGCTGACTTGAACACGGATCTTCCGCTAACGAACATCCATGCCCATATTTCCTAGTGAGGGTATACTCTCATGTGTATATGAAAGACGGGGCCACGCGGTGACAGAGAAACATCCACTCGTCCAGAAAACACAGGGATCACCAGTGTTACTGGTCGTGGCCCACTAGTTAACTATAATGGGCTTCAGACCAAGATCCTCCGCCATTGCCTAAGAGGCTGAACAGAAGGACCCTAGTCTGGGGCCGGTTTTCGTAAACATTGTCAGCCAGCCCCCATAGCACTAACAGACAAGCGGAGCTCGCAAGCAACATTACTCACCAACCTGGAACCCACCGCTTCTCACAACAGTCGGTGCATCACTACAGTCCAGCTGCACCGTCGGAGGGTTTCACCCCGTCCAGCCGCATCAAGGAGGACTGTAGTTGGGAGGCATGCAGCGGCGTGACTCCCAATACGAAAACCGACGGAGGTTTTTAGAATGATCACCATCTTCCAGACACTCCAGTACGAAGACAATATCGCCGTATTTTCTCGAAAATAGTGAGAGAGAAAATAAAGATATGATGTCAACGTATCTCCTTGTTCTTCCTTTCCTCAGAGTAAATGTTTTTCTCCACGTCAAGTGGGCATGTGAGCAGCACGTTGCTTGTGATGAAATTTGAGAAGGAGATGAGTGTGTGGTCCCATCCCTGCTTATGTAGGTAAGCGGATGGGGGTGTGGCCAGATGAATGCTGGCATGTAAAGGTACATTTTGAAATTTATTCAGTGTATATACGCTGAAGCGAGATATATGCAATAGACGCTGAGCGGAAGCTAGTATGACACAGAACCTTCTGTAGTGTGGTAGTGAAATGGTTAACCTGCTGTAGTGTGGTAGTGAAAGGTTAACCTTCTGTAGTGTGGTAGTGAAAGGGTTAACATTATGTAGTGTGGTAGTGAAAGGTTAACCTTCTGTAGTGTGGTAGTGAAAGGGTTAACCTTCTGTAGTGTGGTAGTGAAAGGTTAACATTCTGTAGTGTGGTAGTGAAAGGGTTAACATTCTGTAGTGTGGTAGTGAAAGGTTAACCTTCTGTAGTGTGGTAGTGAAAGGTTAACCTTCTGTAGTGTGGTAGTGAAAGGCTAACCCTTTGTAGTGTGGTAGTGAAAGTTTAACCTTCTGTTGTGTGGTAGTGAAAGGGTTAACCTTCTGTAGTGTGGTAGTGAAATGGTTAACCTTCTGTTGTGTGGTAGTGAAAGGGTTAACCTTCTGTAGTGTGGTAGTGAAAGGGTTAACGTAAGGTTATGAATATAACCCAGTTCTGTGAGTTATGGTGTGCTCAGCACCTAGTTGCATATATCTCGCTTCAGCGTATATACACTGAATTAAAAATTCCACCATGTACCTTTACATGCCAGCATTCATCTGACCACACCCCCATCCGCTTACCTTCATAAGCAGGGGTGGGGCCACACACTCATCTCTTTCCCAACAAATTTCACCACAATAAAATCAAGGGCCGCAGCGGCGTCCTAGGTGCTGAGCGCACCATACCTCACAGAACTGGGTTATATTCATAACCTTACGTTCTGTTTCATTAAGGCTTCGCTCAGCACCTAGTTGCATAACAGGAGCTGAGCGGGAGCCTTAGCCCGACAAATACACCCCGCTGAGGCCCCCCACAACCATCAGACCGGGGAGGACCGAGCCCCCCCGACCCTCCCTAATGGAGGATACCCTCCCTATTGGAGGCTTGCGGGAGGGAGACGGATCCGACCAGGCGAAGAGGAACTCAAGCAACTCAACACACAGGGTGAGCAGACCGTGGCTTGACCCCACGACTACACACACGCACAACCCGCATGCCACCAGGGAACGGAAAGGAACAACCTCGTTACTGCCCCCAAAAACACGGGGTCAAGAGCAACCCCAACCCTGTGGCAAGGCCGTAGCAGCGGAGCGCGAAGGAAGACCCAGTCCCACTGAAGGGACTGGATCCCCTGGAAAAAGGGGGCCTGGAGAGGTCAATGACGCCAGGCATCAAGACCCCACCAGGTGGTCACTTAGTGACACCGCCCCCCACATCGCCAGCGTATTCGGATAGGGCCCCTCCAAGAGCGGGCCATTTCCCCCCAACAGCACACCGCCTGGCACACTGACCCTGCAGAACAGGCAGTCAGCATGACCATAAGCACTCAAAGGATAACCAACGGAAGCAGGCAGCGCACCGGGGAAACCAGGCAGCAGGCTGTAACCTGAGCCTGGAGCACTGCGGACGAGACAGGCGCCAAAGGAGTCAGCTGAAAACAGCCCCCCCGGCGGAAGGGGCGTATGCTGGCGTTGTTGCATGACAAAGCCTCCATTAAAAAAAACCCACCCAGAGGGGTCGAGGGAGAGAAGGCTGACATGATTGGCAGACGTCATGAACGTGCAGGGGCACACTCAACCGGGTAACCCGGGAGTTGACTCTGCTCCAACACACCAGGGAATCAACCACCCTCGTGGGACAGACGGTGGTTGTTCCTATAACCCATCAAGAAAAAACTCCAAAACACACCTGCGGGTATACACCGGCTATACCACAGTACAAGTGTTTCAATTTTCAAAAAAGGGTTATCCCAGGCCTACGGTATCAACGAAACTTTACTTCGGACCGGGCCCGGCGGCACGGGAAGCACAGGGTTACCAGAGGAGGTCCAAGACCACCCCAACAGCCCCCTCTTCGCCACGCGTGAGAGAGGAGCGAAAAGAATGGAGAACCAGCCCTAAGCACATCGCACTTGGTATTCCCAGGCGGTCTCCCAACCAAGTACTAACCAGGACCGAACCTGCTTAGCTTCCGAGATCGGACGAGATCGGGCGTGTACAGGTTGGTATGGCCGTAAGCCATTACGATAGTGCAGAGTACAACATGTACCCAACAAAGGGCCTCCATAACGCCTAACCCTGTGACACCCGGACCGACCCGGCCTTTTTCCCCCGAAAAAAGCACAAGTCCCTCAGGGTACCAGAACAGCAGATCTGCATCCCCGGCGGACAACGGGTTAACTGACCTGGACCAGCGTGACCAGACCAGTCCCGTGTCCTAACCACGCCGACATGCCCACTCCAGGAGAGGGGGTAGGTATGCGTGTCGATCTAAAACATGAAAAGAGGGTGCCACCCAGACGGTCCCATTTGGACCGTGCTCAGTGGCCCACCCCAAGGGCGTGAGACCCCTCTACCTATGTTCTGATCTATTCCGTTAACATCCCCCAGATATGAACGAGAATTCATCGAGACAACCTAGTAAACTGGTGCTCGGAAGAGACAAAACTCCATCCCAGTTGCCCTATAAAAACGCTGTTTTAACAAGCAACCAAGGCGCACTTAGCCCCTGCGTGATTCTTTAACAGAAACACACCGAGCCAGCACTATGTATGCGTCGAGACCCAAACACATCAATGGATAGTCTAGCAAGACACCAAACATTGTTCCTCCAAGTCGCCTGGGAGAACGACACAGAGCCGTCGTGCTTCATGTACCTTCCTCTTTTTATTCAAAAAAGAAAGAAACACAGACTGACATGAATCCCACGTGACGCAGCTGAGGGTAATTTTTTTTACATTTTTACATCCCACCACCCTCGCCATAGGGAGGAGACGGAAATCCCCAGAGAGACTTCCCACGCGAGCTGTATAGATTGAAAAGAATATATTGCAACATTGAGCTATGTAATATTTGGGTTAGGGCTCTCCAAGGAGGAGGCACTGAACCAATACACACTCAATAATCGAATTGAATCGAATACACACACAATAGAGTAGAACTCCTTTTTGAAGTTCTACTCACCTTGACAATCTGAGGAGGAGGCTCTGAACTCTGAGGAGGCTCCCTCACAGGGAAGGAGAGTCCGAACTCACAGAAGGCCCGAGGAGGAGCTTCGTGAGGAGGAGCTCTGACAACTCCCTGAAACAGATCCATAACATGGACCTGAACAACTCTCGGAAGCCTTACCAACAGAGACGCGCACAGTGACGTACTCTATGGCGGGGGAATTTCTGCGGTGCACACGCCCAATCTTCCAGGGCGTGGGACCAGGAAACTCCCTCCCCCCCCCCCCCCCCCCCCCTCTTACCCTGTAACGTGCCGAACAGCAACGTGACAGGAACCTTGAAGGACAGGAGGTTTTAACCCCTGACCAATCAGAAAAGGGGAGGCAAGGATTACCAGTTCACCCCTTTACGACCCCACACCCATGATACGATGTAATGACAAATAGAGCATGACACAGTCATATTCTACTACATGAAGTATCTAACAGCTTCACATAGCTCATGCGCTAACCTGCTATCTGATTTTTACTAAGGAAAAAACGCAGAATAGAGAGGGCCCCCTTTAAGAGCCCCAGTACCAGACTTACACATGTGCTTCTGTGGCCAACCTAACCCAGTTGTGGATCACAAGACACACACAACCCTTTATCACAACAAAAAATGGCAAAGTACACTCTCTACAGAGGAACGCCGTTTTTCATAACGAGAGAATACAGAATCCTCGATTATGTATTGGCCACAGGCCTTGCTAAGCACACACGATAAGTGACCAAACAATCTTTTCTTTAGGAAAATATAGTTTCTCAAGCGGTTAGCACAACCCCAGCAATTAAGCTGAGGGTTACATCGTATCCCCACAAACACAGTGACACAATATATTGTAAACAACATGTCTGAGAGGAGGGGGGGAAGCCCCAGGGAACCGGGGGGATCACCCCTCCTTCCTTACCCTTGATACGACCAAGTTGAACAGGTAACCCTGTTAATATGTGAACACACTGTTCATTGTCATTACAGGCTGAGACAATAATTCATTCTTCAATCATATGTCACTAAGCAAAGCTTTATAGGTTAATTAACCCTCTTAGTTGTGAGTTCACGTTTACATGAACACACATGTTCTCATCACAACTAACCAGATAATTTTTACACATGTAAAACAACAACCCGATTTCCATGGAGAGAGAAGCTATACCAGTGACAAGACAATTCACAAACAACACGCGTTGTATCCTTAATGAATTGCAGCAACACACGTTTTGGAAAACATCGTTATTACAAAACATTTAGAAGGGAAGGAAAGAAGAAGTGTTTAAGGTCCGGTCGGGACCTTCCTACCCTGAATGCAGGCCAAGCGAACTGCAATCTGGCTAACGGGGCACCGAAGTCGAACACAGCATCCCTGTGTTGGCGATGAGGGTAACATCGTTGCGCCACCCAGCCGCTACGTTTCTCCATGTTTGACGCAGTCCTCGCTGGCAGGGCTCCGGTGTAGGTTCGACTAACATCCTCTGTCAAAGATGATGTCGTAGTGTTTAAGGCATGTTATAGTCATAGAAACGTTCAACAGTGTAGCATTAAGCTAACAGCCGATCGACTGATAGCAACAAGCTAACGTTTACTAGCCTGGTAAACACAGCGAGCTAACGCCGCAGCTAACAGCTGCACAGTAGGCCACAACTAGCACGCAAGCTAAGCAGCTATCACCTGAACTGAACACAACGACATAACAGCCACACTTCAGACAGGCCGCCGTCCAAGTCCCTCCCCTAAGAGGGAAAAGAAAAAGAATGTCAGAACACAGTTGTCAACGGTGATCCAGACATACAGCGGGGCCCTTTGAGCATGGAACTCCCAATAAAGAAGATCCTATGCCCACTTTTCCTCGTTAGGGTATACTTTCATTTGTATATGAAAGATGGGGCCTGCACGGGACAGAGAAGCATCCGCTCGAGAATCCTGGGATCACCAGGACCTGTCGCGGCCCACTAGATTGACCATCATGGGCGTCAGACCAAGATCCTCCGACCGCCGTTTAAGCCGAGCAGAGGACCTCAGCCTGGAGTCTGCATTTCGTAAATTGTCAGTTAACCCCCACAGCATCAACAACAACCAGAGCTCGCAAGCAAAACAGTACATACCCCATCCTGGAAACAACCACTTCTCACACAGTCGTTGTTTCCCACAGTCCAGCTGTGTGGCCGGAGGGCAACCCCATCCAGCCGCAGCAAGGAGGACTATAGCTGGGGAGCATGTCAGCGGCGTGAGCTCCCAATACGAAAAGCCGTTTGAAGGTCAGAAATCATCTTCCAGACACTCCAATAACGAAGACAATATCGCCGTATTTTCTCGAAAAAAGTGAGAGAGAAAATAAAGATATGATGTCAACGTATCTCCTTGTTCTTCTGTTTTCCTTTCCTCAGACTAAATATTTTTCTCCACGTCAAGTGGGCATATAGCAGGCACTTCCTTGTGTATGAAATTTGAGAAGGAGATGAGTGTGTGGCCCCACCCCTGCTTATGAAGGTAAGCGGATGGGGGTGTGGTCAGATGAATGCTGGCATGTAAAGGTACATGGTGGCATTTTTTATTCAGTGTATATACGCTGAAGCGAGATATATGCAACTAGGTGCTGAGCGAAGCCTTAACGAAACAGAACCTTCTGTAGTGTGGTAGTGAAAGGTTAACCGTCTGTAGTGTGGTAGTGAAAGGGTTAACCTTCTGTAGTGTGGTAGTGAAAGGTTAACCGTCTGTAGTGTGGTAGTGAAAGGGTTAACCTTCTGTAGTGTGGTAGTGAAAGGTTAACCTTCTATAGTGTGGTAGTGAAAGGGTTAACCATCTGTAGTGTGGTAGTGAAAGGGTTAACCTTCTGTAGTGTGGTAGTGAAAGGTTAACCTTCTGTAGTGTGGTAGTGAAAGTGTTAACCTTCTGTAGTGTGGTAGTGAAAGGTTAACCTTATGTAGTGTGGTAGTGAAAGGGTTAACCGTCTGTAGTGTGGTAGTGAAAGGGTTAACCTTCTGTAGTGTGGTAGTGAAAGGTTAACTTTCTGTAGTGTGGTAGTGAAAGGGTTAACCGTCTGTAGTGTGGTAGTGAAAGGTTAACCGTCTGTAGTGTGGTAGTGAAAGGGTTAACCTTCTGTAGTGTGGTAGTGAAAGGGTTAACCTTCTGTAGTGTGGTAGTGAAAGGGTTAAACACAGCTACAGTAAAATCACCACTATTCACCGGAACAGCTCCAGGAGTGTGTTGATGGCGTCATCGCCAGCATGCTTTCTAAGTAGGGATGTTCAATATTGGCTTTTTTACCGATACCGATATACCGATATTGTCCAACTCTTAATTTCCGATACCGATATCAACCGATATCAACCGATACCGATATATGCAGGGTCCCCCCCCCCCCCCCCCCCCCCAAATTGAATAATTTCAGGTAATTAACATTACATATCTCTTGTTGTGGAATTAACACAACATTATGCATACTTTTGACAAATAAAATGAGAATTTGTTCTTACTTGCTTGCCTGGGTAAATAAAGGTTATAGAAATGTAAAAAAATTAAATAAAAAATTGAAAACCGATACAGATATTTTCCGATATCACATTTTAATGCCGATATCGGCCGATACATCCCTATTTCTAATCAAATCAAATCAAATCAAATTTATTTGTAAGGCCCGACAACACAACATTAGTTAGGGAATTTTAGCAAGATGTTTGGACCATCTGTGAAAAAAGTATTACCAATAGCTTTCTTCACCAAAGTGTTCCTATAGGTGTCTACTAACACCTCTCAATTTATTCAAACCCAAATCCTCGGGGAAAATTCTGGAGAGCCAATCAAAGTTAAGGAGCCCAGGGGGCTTGGGCGAAAAATATGAAAAAAATGTAAATCAAATATTAACGTGTGGGGTGACTAACTAGGGGTTTTCAGGGGTGCTGAATCTATTCCAACCATTAGTTTTGAGTAAGAATGGCTCCCTGGTCATAAAATATTGGTATATTATATATATAGTATAATATATTTTAAGCTATAATGTACAGCAAAAAGGGTATAATCAACGGTATGGGACTGAGGTGTTGTTGGTTTGATTCTATTCTGGAAAATAAAATATGAAAATATTGCAAAACACTAATAAGTGTTCAACTACTGTGCACATGCTCAGTAGGATACACTGTCTGCATGTGGGGAAGGAGCAGGAGTGCTGCATCATGGCAAATATTTCTGCACAACAAAAACGATTTTAAGGTATGATCGTTTAACTACTCTTTGGGAGAGTAATTGGTTTTCCTCTGCTGGCAAAAGGTTTGATAACTGTAAATGTAGCACTTTATCAATTTTCTCTAGTTTATTGCTAACAATAAACAACCATTCACCTAGCTAAAGTTTGCTTACAGCTAACATCAGAGTGGTTATAAGATCAGCTGGACTTTGTGTGGTGATTAACTTTTTCAGTGAAGATAATCTTGTAGTTCACTCACTCCATCAATAAGTCTTGCTGTGTGGACCAGTTCTGTATGTTTTGACACGAATCATGACACTTGTCTTTTAGTAGACTACAACATGGAAGAGGATTCTGTAGCTTGTTGCTTAAGGTGCTTCATCTGTGGTGGTCCTGAGACTGGGATTAAAAAGCTCTCAAAAGTCACCCAAAAAGGCTACGCACAGATTTTGTCTTATTCTGAGAGTGTGGACGATGAAGCATTAATCAGAAGACTACATGAAGACTGGAAAAACGGAGATGACCCCAAGCTTAGACGCCATTTGGAATGCAGAACCGAGCTATACAATGGTGCAAGAAGTAAATCCACTGGACATCGTACGTTTTTGTTTTATTTTTCATTGTGATGAAAGCACTTGCAGTTTTCAATCATATTCTATGTTGTGAGTGACATCTCAATTTAATAAAAACGTTTAACAAATTCTATTCTTTAGGGCAAGATGAGCAAGACCAACGGCCAGACAGGTTGAACAGACGCAGCGTATTGTCTGGGTCAAGGTGTCAAAGTGCTAGCAGCTCCACCATAGTTGGATGGTTGGAAGAAGTAAACCCCTTCGATAACACACGGGACAGGGTTTAGCAGCTATCCCGGAGACCCAGTAAATGCGGATCAGGCAGAGGAGATTGGCAGAACCATACAGGCCAAGATGGATGGGAAAACTCTTAATGATGCAATGCAAACAAAGTACAAAGTCAAATCATTAGCAACCCTCAGATCTGGACCCAAAGTCAGTGGTGAGAAGCTGGTTATTGACTCACTCAGGCTCTTCAACCGCCTCATCATCATCAGTGAGCATGAAGTCAAGACCAAATAAGCTCTGCTATTTGAAATTACGCCAACACAGATGTCTCTTTTTGACAAAAACCAGAAGATGCGAAAGCCAGATAAGGCTGCCCTAGCAAAGTTCCTAAAGACATTTGTGGAACCCATTGGGCAAACCCCATGCACGAGCCTTGTGATTGATGGTGGGTGGCTCCTGCACAATGTCAAGTGGGAGGTTAACCTCACCTGGAAGGACATCGCTGAGAGCTACCTCCGGTTTGTTAAGGCCATGGGAAGCCAGCACCTCCGGATCACTGTGGTTTTTGACGGATATGACAACTCGACCAAGGACCATGATCATCTCAGACGTACAAAGCATGCATGCTGTGACATCCAGATTCGCCCAGACATCCAAACCATTATTCCTATAGAAAAGTTCCTTGACAACAAGAACAACAAGGCCCAGCTTATCCTGCTTCTAGCTGAGACATTCAGTAGTAATGGAATCCTTGTACATCAATGATTTGATGATGCAGACACTTCTATCGTCCAGGCAGCTCTAGATGAGGCAAGAGAGTCCGCTGTTGAGGGGAGAGCTGAGGATACGGACATCCTGGTTATGCTCATTCATCATGATGCAGACCACTCAGTCTTCTTCACAACAGCAAACAATGTGTCTTACGATGTTGGAAAGATACAAGAGGCCCTCCCAGAGAAATACAGGAAATATCTGCTCTTTCTACACAGCTTCTCAGGCTGCGATACCGTGTCTGCAATTTCTGGCTTTAGCAAACCAACTTTGCTACGCACACTCTGCAAGACGGACCAAGCTGAGAAGGCCATGGAAGTTTTTCTTGACATTCAAGCCCAGAAAGATAGCATCATCACAGCCGGCTGTGAAATATTCAAACTCATGTTCCATGGGAAACCACCCAAAGGCTTGGGGGACTTGAGATTTGAAATGTTCAGCAAGCGGGCTGCAGCAGGGAAAATCAGCCCTGAGAAACTGCCCCCAACTACAGCAGCAGCAGCACAACATTCTCTCCGGGCATATCTGGGAACCAGAGACTGGCTTCTACTACAAAGTCCATCACTGGATGTTCTGGACTATGGCTGGAAACTGGGAGAAGAAGGCTATGCACCAGTCCCTACCACAGACCCCATTGCCCCAGACTATCTCCTGAAATTCATCAGCTGCAACTGTGAGGGAGACTGCAGTACACGCAGGTGCTGCTGTAAAAAACAGGGGGTCAAGTGCATATCTGCTTGTGGCAAGTGTAAAGGAGAGTGCCATAACAACCAGACAGACGAGAAAAGGAGTGAGGAAGATGGGGAGTTGGCTTAGTAAAAAAAAACTGAAACCATGTATCAATAATGCACATTTCTATACCATTCCATTCTATGTAACGTTACATTTCTCTTGGAATAAAGTAAAAATATATGTTCTTATATATATATAAATAGTTTTTTACTAAAAAACGAATGGTTGGAATAGATTCAGCGCCCTGAAAAACCCTATTAGACCCCACAAGTTAATATTTGATTTTTCATATTTTTCACCCAAGCCCTCTGGGTATACCAATATTTTATGGCCAGGGAGCCAATTTTAATCAAAACTAATGGTTGGAATAGATTCAGCACCCCTGAAAAC
The DNA here is from genome assembly GCF_963971535.1 of Notolepis coatsorum. Lineage (NCBI taxonomy): Eukaryota > Metazoa > Chordata > Actinopteri > Aulopiformes > Paralepididae > Notolepis > Notolepis coatsorum. The sequence goes on from NC_140169.1 coordinate 68,717,128, forward strand.
CCCTAGTTAGTCACCCCACACGTTAATATTTGATTTACAACTTTTTCATATTTTTCGCCCAAGCCCCCTGGGCTCCTTAACTTTGATTGGCTCTTCAGAATTTTCCCTGAGGATTTGGGTTTGAATAAATTGAGAGGTGTTAGTAGACACCTATAGGAACACTTTGGTGAAGAAAGCTATTGGTAATACATTTTTTCACAGATGGTCCAAACATCTTGCTAAAATTCCCTAACTACATGGGCCGGACACGTCTTCTTTAAACAAGTCAAGAAGAAACATCACAATAAGTCAAGAACAAAACAAGAACACCATAAAGACCAATTTTTTTTAAATAAATGCAAAATGAATTTCTCTCTCTCTGTCTCTCTCTGTCTCTCTCTGTCTCTCTCACTCTCTCTCTTTCCCGCTCTCTCTCTCTCTCTTGCCCTGAAACCAGAGAAGTAAGACTCAAAAAGTGTGATATAGATGCATAAAGTATAACGGTATGAAGTATGGAGCTCCTCGTCGACGTTTTTATATCCAAATGAGCTTTTATTTTGATAGTTTTATTGTGTTTTAGTTCTGAAACAGAAAATATGCCCATATACAATTCCCCTGGGTGCTCTCAGTGTCACCTATTACATCTTCGCCAAGCCATTGTCTTCTATCATGGAACAGTTACAGCCTATATACCTGATGACATGGCTTTGGGAGAGAGAGGCGTTCATGTTCACTAACTAATGTTGGCATACATACAGGAATACCACGTATGAATTCTTCAAATTGTGTGACGTTCTCCTTTTAGCATCAAACATCTCCTCTCATGACTGCTTAGTCTCTCTCTCTCTCTCTCTCTCTCTCTCTCTCTCTCTCTCTCTCTCGCTCTCGCTCTCGCTCTCGCTCTCTCTCTCTCTCTCTCTCTCTCTCTCTCTCTCTCTCTCTCTCTCTCTCTCTCTCTCTCTCTCTCTTGGTTTTTTTTTTTTTGCTAATGCTGTGCCGTTGTTGCAGATCATGTGAATGGACATTGCACGAGCCCCACCTCCCAGCCGTGCTCCGTGGGGGGGAAGCCTCGTGTCCCGCCGCTGGGTCAGGAGGGGTCAGGGCCACGGCTTACCCGCAGAGGGCCCGGCCGACCGCCCTTCCGCAAGGCCCAGTCCGCCGCTTGCATGGAGATCTCTTTGCCTGTATCCCACACGGAAGGTGTGTGTGCCTGTTCTCCCCTCCTAATTCCCCCACCCATTAACCGCCCCCCTCCTCCCCTTCCTCCCCATCCTCCTCATCCCCCTCCCCCTCCTTTTCCTCCTCTTCTCCCCCTCCTCCTCCTCCTCCTCTTCCTCCTCCTCCTTCTCCTCCTCCTCCTTTTCCTCCTCTTCTCCCCCTCCTCCTCCTCCTCCTCTTCCTCCTCCTCCTCCTCCTCCTCCTCCTCCTCCTCCTCCTCCTCTTCCTCCTATTCCTCCTCCTCCTCTTCCTCATCTTCTCCCCCTCCTCCTCCTCCTCCCCTCCTCCTCCTCCTGCCCCTCCTCCTCTTCCTCCTCCTCCTCCTCCTCCCCTCCTCCTCCTGCCCCTCCTCCTCTTCCTCCTCCTCCTCTTCCTCTTCCTCATCCTCTTCCTCCTCTTCCTCTGCCTCCTCCTCTTCCTCATCTTCCTCCTCCTCCGCCTCCTCTTCCTCCTCCTCCTCCTCCCCTCCTCCTCCTCCTGCCCCTCCTCCTCTTCCTCCTCCTCCTCCTCCCCTCCTCCTCCTCCTGCCCCTCCTCCTCTTCCTCCTCCTCCTCCTCCTCTTCCTCCTCCTCCTCCTCTCTAAGCGCATGCCGTTTCAAACTTGGTTCCCCTGCAGGTTGTGGGACGAGGGGCCGGACGTCCTGGTCCAAGTGATTGAGCAATTTGTGAACAGAATATACTTTACAAGCGATGCTATTTGAGCTAAAATGGACTTTTCACCCTCACCCCTCGTCCTGCGACCCACGCGACCCCCCCTGCTGGGAGGGAGGGGAACCACAGCTTGAAAGCCACTGACCTACAGTACGGGTAAGTGGGTGGAAATGAGCAGGTCTAGAAACAAATTGGTTATTAGCTATTGTGTTTTTAACAGATTCGTGGATTCAGTTTCACTGTGCCTTTATTTTGTATTCATTTTTCTATTATCATGGATAACAGCTGGCGGCCGTTTCACTGACAGGAATATCACACAGATATTGCTAAGCGTTGGATTTTGTTGTGTTATTCTGCCGTCCTTCCTCCCATCCAGTCGTCATTATCCGCCGGTGTGATATTCTGATATTGTGTGCCTTTTCTTTCTTTCTTCTTCTCACTAATTAATTGTTCTTCTCATGAACAGTCTTTGATTTAAAGGGGGAGAGAAGGTCTGTGCTAATAAAAAGTTGCAAAGGAGTTCTCTATTCGCTCTCAGTCACAAGAAAGAGAGCAATAGTGTTCATTCAGTTCGTGTTTTTTTTTCTCTTTGAATTCTGTGGGGAAATGGGCAAAAATTATAAATACATAATTTAATAATAATTTAATAATTATAAATACATAATACATAACATAATAATACGTATATATACGCAACACCTGTGATATTATGGAATAAAGTGATTACTATAGTCTGTTACTATAGTAAGTTGCTCCCTACGACATCCGGTCATTGTGCTAGGCTAGGCTAGCTGCTCCCTATGGCGTCCGGTCCTTGTGCTAAGCTAGGCTAGCTGCTCCCTACGGCGTCCGGTCCTTGTGCTAAGCTAGGCTAGCTGCTCCTTACGGCGTCCAGTCATTGTGCTAAGCTAGGCTAGCTGCTCCCTACGGCTTCCAGTCATTGTGCTAAGCTAAGCTAGCTGCTCCCTACGGCGTCCGGTCATTGTGCTAAGCTAGGCTAGCTGCTCCCTACGGCGTCCGGTCCTTGTGCTAAGCTAGGCTAGCTGCTCCTTACGGCGTCCAGTCATTGTGCTAAGCTAGGCTAGCTGCTCCCTACGGCTTCCAGTCATTGTGCTAAGCTAAGCTAGCTGCTCCCTACGGCGTCCGGTCCTTGTGCTAAGCTAGGCTAGCTGCTCCTTACGGCGTCCAGTCATTGTGCTAAGCTAGGCTAGCTGCTCCCTACGGCTTCCAGTCATTGTGCTAAGCTAAGCTAGCTGCTCCCTACGGCGTCCGGTCATTGTGCTAAGCTAGGCTAGCTGCTCCCTACGGCGTCCGGTCCTTGTGCTAAGCTAGGCTAGCTGCTCCTTACGGCGTCCAGTCATTGTGCTAAGCTAGGCTAGCTGCTCCCTACGGCTTCCAGTCATTGTGCTAAGCTAAGCTAGCTGCTCCCTACGGCGTCCGGTCCTTGTGCTAAGCTAGGCTAGCTGCTCCTTACGGCGTCCAGTCATTGTGCTAAGCTAGGCTAGCTGCTCCCTACGGCTTCCAGTCATTGTGCTAAGCTAAGCTAGCTGCTCCCTACGGCGTCCGGTCATTGTGCTAAGCTAGGCTAGCTGCTCCCTACGGCATCCAGTCATTGTGCTAAGCTAGGCTAGCGTGCACCTGCGGACTTCTCTCTGGGGCTACTGGACACACAAACTGAAATCCATCTTCTTCTGGGGAAGATGGCAAATACATTTCCCAAAATGTTGTACATCAAAAATACAAAAGTACAGAAATACTACTGCACAACTACAAAGCACAAAGCACACAGTTCAAGCATGGAATATCATAATGCAGTAGGGCTGACCTTCGAATTATTTTTTGGAATTCGAAGCTTCGGGCCGAGATTCGATTTTAATTCGAAGCTTCGAGATCAAAAAAATAAAAAATATTTATAAATAAAAATAAAGAAAATTATGTTGTGGGACTTGTACAGCACTTTGTTCAATTTTGTCAGTGCTGTAAAGTTTAAACCTTTTTAAATCTTAGACAAACGAAACACTTTGCTTTCATGAAATATTGTAAGCCGTCATTTGAGGCTTTATAAAAGCAGCACAATGAACACAAATCTGTCTGTGCCGAGTCCGACCTCATCTTAAATAACAAGCAGCATTGCTTGTTGTAATTAACAAAGAGAGGCAGAGTTGCAAAAAAATATATATACATATTTCTTTTTATATATTCGAATTTTATTTTAATATTCGAATACCATGCCCATCGAACGAAGCTTCGAAGCTTCAAAGTATTTAAGACAGCCCTATAATGCGCGTGTGGCACATTTGGGGCATTGTGATTTCCCCTCTGTATGATCCGGTCTTAATGATTGCACCGCTCGGATCACACTTTGAACCACATCGACGGAAAGTGTGACAATGCAACACGCCACATGCACGCCACGAAACTCACTACCTCACTCTGCTAGACCCACACTATGTATATATGTGTGTGTGTGTGTGTGTGTGTGTGTGTGTGTGTGTGTGTGTGTGTGTGTGTGTGTGTGTGTGTGTGTGTGTGTGTGTGTGCGCGCGTGTGTGCGTGCGTGTGTGTTTGTGTGCTCTATGCGTTACCTCACCTGTCTTTCTCCTTCCAAGTGCTTTGCCAGGTTACTCTGAACTCTCCCCCTGTCGTTCTCAACGGGGAATTCCATTCTGTGTCTAGTAGCTTCTTCACTACAGAGTCAAATGAGCTCACAGCCAGCTCTGTACACAATCACCCGAGATAGAGTGCTTTGAACTACTGCCCACGCTCATTATGACATAATAGCACAATAATATGGCATAATAATATAATAATAATAATAATGACTTGGATTTATATAGCGCTCTTCATGAGACCCAGAGCGCTTCACAGAGTCCATTATTCATTCATACACAGTCATACCGGTGGTGGTAAGCTACAATTGCAGCCAGAGCTGCCCTGAGGCAGACTCACGGAAGCGTGGCGAATAATCATCGCCTACGGCCCCTCCGACCACCACCAACATTCATTCACATGCATACACATTCATACGAGGCAAGTAGGTTAAGTGTCTTGCCCAAGGACACAACGGCAGTGGGATGGACATGGGCTTGAGCGGGATTCGAACCACCAACCCTTCGATCATTGGACAACCCGCTCTACCCCTGAGCCACGCCGCCCCACTCTCATAAATTAGCACCTTCTGCTGCCGATGTTTCTGAGCAGAGATTGCGTTGGCCACATAGAGATCCTCAATCTGGTAAATGAGTTAAGTTTAAAGTGTCTGCTGCCCTCCCGAGTCACCCCCCACGGTGACTCACGACTCCCATCACACTGTTTATCCCTGTTCCTGTTCAGAGTTGCACTATGTCGTTTTGGGGAAGATAAAAATGACCTCGACAACAACTAGTTGTTGAATTTTGTTTAGAATCTTGATACAAATTCCCCCAAAATAACCCTTTGAAACAGAGTGAACCAACATAGATGTCCAGTAAAGGTGTCACAGGAAGGTACAGCTGTTAACCTGTTAACGTCCGGGGCCCTCGTCTGCCCTCGTCTGCTGGCTCCGGGCTGCATTGTTTGCCGTGCAACCAATACAAGTTGAATTTGCCGCCTTTTGATCGTCACCACACTCGACCTATTGCATGCTTCCAGTCTCGAGTTACAAGATGAAATATCTGGCGAGCATCATTTGACAAGCCACGTCCGGTTTGGCTGGGTCCTGAACTGACCAGTCACCGCTGAGGGCGAAAATGATTGACCACTGTTGTAGCCAATGAGCGTCTGCTCTGAACGCGATCCCAGACGAGCGCTGATTGCAACGAGAACGGGGAAGAAGAAGACCAACAAGTTCTTTGTTTTGACTCGCAAAGAATTTGACTGAATGAATGGCAGTGGACATTTTGGATAATCACGCTGAATTATTGCGGTACATACAATACAAAAACCTTTGTAAAACACACATTTTTCAAGGGATTTTTATAAACGTTGGACCTGTATGACTATAAGACTTCAGGCTATGGAACCGTTATGTTTTCCAGCTCCTACCTCTCAACTGGAACCCAAAAACAGGCATCTGGCAACAAGTCAAAACTAAAGTAAGGACACATATTTAATTTCAGTGGGTTCAAACCTCTGGTTCTCTATTTCATTAGCACTCAAAGTGATTTTTCTTTATTGTGTAAGAAACTTCAGAATGTTACCTTTCAAAAGAGACCAGACTCACGCATGTGCTCAGTGGCGGCTGGTCCATAGAGGGCGCTAGAGGGCGCTAGTAGAGATAGAAATGCTAACTGTAGTTGTTGGGTCTGTTTTTTGCTGTTCCTTCTCAGTTGTGTTGATAGTACCAGGCGTTCAGAGAGGAGAGACCAGTGGACGAGGAGAGAGAGGAAAAGAAATGTGCCTAATGAATCGTCAAAGCGTGACTCGGAGATATTCTCACAGCGTTTACCTCGCTTGTGTGAAACGGCATGGGAAAATAGCTCTTTTTGACATAATTGCACATCCACATCCCGTCATGTAGAATCAAACACTTGCCACTTGCTGGGCGACAGAGAGCCGGGTGGGGGGAGGGAGGGGGGAGAGATGTGTAGTTTCAGGCCGGCCAAAGTGGCTGCTATAGGTTAAGGAAATTGATGTTATATTATGTACTATACTGTTCTATGTATAAAAAAAATGATGGCACCTTAACCCTTTCACTACCACACTACAGAAGGTTAACCCTTTCACTACCACACTACAGAAGGTTAAACATTTCACTACCACACTACAGAAAACCTAGTACTCAAGATGGATAATTTTAATGATCAAACATTGATAGAATGTTATGCTGATATACTATTTGTAAACTCAGGCCTTTGGAGCGTCTAGACTTCTGAGAAGTCCTCTATAGAGATCCAGGTCATTCTGCTATTGGCCTGATCCATTCTGTCAGGGCTCTGGTAGATTAGACAAGTCCCCAAAATGTCACTCTCTTAGTCACTGAACACTTGAGTTATAGTGGGCGCTGTTCATTGTGAAACACGACTCTTTCACGCCTGTATGAATATGAACTGCGTGTTTCATTAACGTTAGGTTATGACTATAACCAAGTTCTGTTAGTTAGGGGCGATGCTTGGCTTCGCCTTCTGCACTATCTCGCGTACGTGCACGCGTACTGAATAAACCACAAATGTACCTCTAATACCAGTATTAGTCTGACCACACCCCTCATCAGCTTACCTTCATAAGCAGGTGTGTGGTCACCTGCTCTCCTCCTTCCCAAGCTTTCACCACAAGGTGAGGTCAAGGGCTGCAGCGGCCGTCCGAAGCCAAGCATCGCCCCTAACTAACAGAACTTGGTTATAGTCATAACCTAACGTTCTGTATCGTTAGTGGCTTAGCTTGGCTTCGCCTTCTGCACAAGGGAGGCCAAGCGGAGCCACTTGGCTGACAAATACACCCCGCTGACAGCCCCCCAAAACCATCAGAACAGGGAGGGCCGAGCCCCCCCGACCCCCCCTAATGGAGGGTAGCCCCCCTATTAGGGACGTCACGGGAGGGCGACGGACCCGACCGTGCGAAGAGGCACTCAAGCAACTCAACGCACAGGGTGAGCAGACCGTGGCTTGACCCACGACTACACACACGCACAACCCGCATGCCACCCGGGAACGAACGGAGGAACAACCTCGTTACTGCCCCCAGAATCACGGGGTCAAGGGCAAACCCAACCCCGTGGCAAGGCCGTAGCAGCGGAGCACGAAGGAAGACCCAGACCCACCAAAAGGACTGGACTCCCTGGAATGGGGGCCCGGAGAAGTCCATGATGCCAGCATCAAGACCCCACCAGGTGGGCACGTAGTGCCCCGCCCCCCACATCGCCAGCGTATTCGGACAAAGGCCCCTCAGTTACTGCACCTGGTATTCCCAGGCGGAACCAACCAGGCCAGTAAGCCGAGCGGGCCCCGTCCCCCCAATAGTACACCGCCTGGCACACTGACCCTGCAGAATAGGCAGTCAGCATGGCCGTAAGCACACAAAAAAGGTTAACCAACGGAAGCAGGCAGCGCACCGGGGAAAAACCAGGCAACAGGCTGTTAACCCTAGCCTGGAGACTGCGGACGAGACAGGCGCCAGAGGGGACAGCTGAACACAGCCGCCCCGGCGGAAGGAGCGTAAGCTGGCGGTGTTGCATGACCAAGCCTCCATTTAACAACCCCCACCCAGAGGGGTCGAGGCAGAGAAGGCTGACACGATTGGCAGACGTCATGAACGTGCAGGGGCACCCTCAACCGGTGAACCCGGGAGTTGACACTGCTCCAACACACCAGGGAACCAACCACCTCGGTGTTACCCAATGCGGTGGTTGTTCCTATAACCCCTCAAGAAAAAACTCCAAAACACACCTGCGGGTATACACCGGCTATACCGCAGTACAAGTGTTTCAGTTTCCAAAAAGGGTTAACCCAGGCCTACGGGTCGCAAACATCACTTCGGACCGGGCCTGGCGGTACGGGAAGCACAGGGTCACCAGAGGAGGTCAAAAAACCACCCCCACAGGCCCCTCTTCGCCATGCGTGAGAGAGGAGCGAAAAACAATGGAGAACCAGCCCCTAAGCACACCGTACCTGGTATTCCCCGGCGGTCTCCCAACCAAGTACTAACCAGGACCAACCTGTGTAGCGGCCGAGATCCGACGAGATCGAGCGCGTACAGAATGGCATGGCTGTAAGCCATGACGACAGTGCTGAGTAAAAAACATACCCAACCAGGGTCTCCATAGCGCTTAACCCTGTGACACCCAGACCGACCTGGCATTTTTCCCCCTGAAAAAAGCCCAAGTCCCTCAGGGTACCAGAACAGCAGATCTGCATCCCCGGCGGACAACGGGTTCAACTGATCTGGACCAGCGTGACCAGAACCAGTCCCGTGCCCTAACCACGCCGACATGCCCCAGGAAAAGGGCAGATATGCGTGTTGATCTTAACATGAAAAGAAGGCGCCACCCAGACGTCGGGACGAACCGCGCCTGGTGGCCCACCCCAAGGGCGTGAGACCCCACTACATATGTTCAGATCCATCCCGTCATCATCCCCCAGACATGAACGAGGATCCGTCGACAACCCACCCAGGTCATGGGATGTGGTCGCCGGAAGAGGAAAAACCCCCATCTCAGTTGCTTTATAAAAACGCTGTTTCAACCACAAGCAACTAAGGCGTGCCAGTCAATCGCCTGTTTACAGCGAGCTAGCACTATACGTGCGTCGGGACACACCCCCATCAATGAACAGGCTATTTAGACCTGCCATTGAATCCCCAAGGCGCCCAGGGGAACGACAAGAGGGGTGTGACACTCCCTAACTCCAACACTTCTGGAATAGAAAGAAGGAAGCATCAACAGTATGTATCCCAGTCTACACAGCCGGGGTAAAAAATGTTCACATTTTTACATCCCACCACCCTCCCATAGGAAAGAGACGGGGATCCCCAGAGAGACTTCCCACGCGAGCTGTACAGATTGAAAAGAATATATTGCACCTTGAGCCATGTAAAAAACTGGTTTTAGGGCCTCCGGGGAAGAGGCACCGAACCCATACACACTCAATAAACGAATTGAATCGAATATACATACAATAGAAAAGGACCCTTCTAGAGGGTCCACTCACTTTGACAATCTGAGGAGGAAGGCTCTGTACTCTGATGGAGGCTTCCTCACATGGATCACATGGAAGAAGGAGTCCGAACTCACAGAAGGCCTGAGTAGGCGCTTGGTGAGGAGGAGCCCTGACCACCCCCCCTGAAAACAGATCCATCACATGGACCTGAACAGCACACGGAAGTCCTACCAACAGAGACGCGCACGGTGACGTACTCTATGGCGGGGGAATTCCTGCGGTGCACACGCCCAATATACCAGGCCGTGGGACCAGGAACTCCCTCCCCCCCCCCCCCCCCCCCCCCCCGTAACGTGCCGAACCGCCACGTGACGGGAACCTTGAAGGACAGGGGGTGTACCCCTGACCGACAGAACAATGGGGAGAGGAAAGGTTACCAGTTCACCCCTTTACGACCCCACACCCATGATACGACGTAACGACAAAAAGAGAATATGACACAGTCATAGTCAGCTCTATGAAGCGTTTCACAGCTCCACACAGCGCACGAGCTAACCTGCTATCTGATTTTTACTAAGGAAAAACACAGAATAGAGAGGGCTCTAAGAACCCCGGTCCAACATACACATGTGCTTCTGTGGCCAGTACAACCCAGTTGTAGGTCACATGACACACACAACCCATCACCATCACAATGAGAGAATACATCATTCTTGATTAGTATCGACCACAGGCCTTGCTAAGCACACGACAGCAACCAAACCAATTTCCCTTTAGGAAATAAGTTTCTCCAGCAGATTTAGCACAACCTCAGCAATCAAGCTGAGAGTTACATCGTATCCCTACCACACAAAAGACACAATTAATGCACAACATGTCTGATAGGAGGTGATAAAGTCCCCAGGGAACCGGGGGGGGAAAAACACAATCCTCCTATTTTACCCTCAACACGGCCAGTTAAAACAGGAAAACCTGTTAATGTGTGAACTCACTGTTCATTGTCATTACAGTCTGAGAAAGAACATTCTTTTACTCACTCGTCACCAAGCATAGCTTCATAGGTTAGTTGCCTTAGTAGTGAGTACACGGTACACATAAACACCATGATGTTTCTCACACAACAACCAGATCAATACATCACGACCTGCACGGAGAAGCTACTGCCAGTGACAAAAACAGCTCACACACAACCCGCAACGTATCTCAAATGCATTGCAACAACACACGTTTTGGGAAAAAACACCGTCATTCACAATACATTTAGCAAGGTAAAACCAGAAGACGTGTTATGAGGGTCTGGCCAACCCCGTACCTGCCCGGAACGCAGATCAGCGAAGTGCAGTCATAAGCCACCGTAGAACACAGCCCTCTTTGTTGACGCAATCCCCGTCTAGGCTCAGGCAGGGTTGACGAACATCCCCTGTCAAAGATGACGTCGTGGTCAAGAGTGTAAAACATGTTAAAAATCAAAGCACGTTCAACAGAATAGCATCAAGCTAACGGCTGCTCCAACCGTTCTGGTGCTATCGCTTCCGCTCGCGAGACGCCGACCTACGACGCACGCGATCAGGAGCGAGCTCCCGGCGGCGCGCGAGAAGCCTAAGCTACCCCGCGCCAGGCCACCGACCGGCTAACCGTAAGCTATGAACATGTAAACAATGACATAACACTCACCCAGACAGGCCGCCGTTCTGAACCCTCCTCACTTTTTAAGAGAAAAGAGAAAACAAGACGTCAACACCGCTTCACAACGGCGACATTAATACGTCCGGCGGAATCAGCACAGTACCAACTGGCCTGTATAGCTGACTTTGAACATGAATCTGCCGCTATCGCACATTACATGCACATATCCCCTCGTGAAGGAATACTCTCATTTGGATATGAAAGATGGGGTCTTAACACGGTGACAGAGAGAATCCACTCGTCCAGAACACACAGGGATCACCAGTGTCAATGGTCGCGGCCCACTAGTTAAAACTATAATGGTCGCCAGACCAAGGCCTCCTGTCGCCTAGACGGCTAAACAAAGGACCCTAGCCTGGGGCCGGTTTCCATAAACTTTGTCTAGTAGCCCCCATAGCACTAACAGACAAGTGGAGCCCGCCAGCAAACACTACTCACCCAACCTGGAACGCACCGCTCCTCACAACAGCGGCATGTCCGACAGTTCAGCTGTGGCCTGACAGGTTTCACCCCAACAAACACAGCAAGGAACTGCAGTTGAGAAGCATGCAGCGGCGTGCTCCCAATACGAAAACCGGTGGAGGGTTTGTAGAATGATCATCATCTTCTAGACACTCCAGTACGAAGACAATATCGCCGTATTTTCTCGAAAATAGTGAGAGAGAAAATAAAGATATGATGTCAACGTATCCTTGTTTCCCAAGCTGTTCCTAATCCAATTTCTTCCATCATGGTGTCAAGTGTGGGGATCTACCGAGGCACCTCTTCCTTGTGGTGAAAGCGAGAAGGAGGAGAGCAGGTGACCACACACCTGCTTATGAAGGTAAGCTGATGAGGGGTGTGGTCAGACTAATACTGGTATTAGAGGTACATTTGTGGTTTATTCAGTACGCGTGCACGTACGCGAGATAGTGCAGAAGGCGAAGCCAAGCTAAGCCACTAACGATACAGAACTTCATACGCATCGGGCAAAATGGGGCTAGTTTTGCATAACATGCCTGTCGATTACATACCCAAAGTAATTTGCGATTTATTATACTTTATACTTACAGTATAGCACATGGATGAGTCTGGTCTCTTTTGAAAGGAAACATTCTGAGCTCTGAGTGCTAATGAAATAGAGTTACAGAGGTCTGAACACACTGAAATAAAAGTTTTGTTTACTCACATTTCTATTTACTTGTTGCCAGATGCCTGTTTCTAGTCCCAGCTGAGAGGTAGGAGCTGGAAAACATAACGGTTCCATAGCCTGAAGTCTTATCTACAGTACAGGTCCAAAGTTGATACCAATCCCACGGAAGATGTATGTTTTACTAAGGTTTTTGTAATGTGTGTACCAGCGTTAATTCAGCTTGATTATCTAAAATGGCTGCCCGCTGCCATTGATTCCGAGGCACTAGTCAAAACAAAGAACTTCCCCGGCTTCTTCTTTGTCTTTCTTGTTGCAATCAGCCCTCGTGTGGGACACCCCTGGCTCCAGAACTTCATTGGCTACAAAGGTGGTCAATCATTTTCGCCATCAGAGGTGACTGGTCCGTTCAGGACCCGGCCAAACCGGACATGGTCGCTTGTCCGTCGAAGGGTCGTCCGATGCTCAAGAGGTTAAAATTGAATGTTGCAGAAAGAATAGGAATAGGAAGATAGCAAACAGTTCGATGGTCTGATTTGTTTGAATAAAAAACGTACAATTCAATTAAAGTGGTGATAATTAAAGCTACAATTGTTTTTTTCGACAGTATTTGTTACATTTTCAAAACTTTTTACGACCGCCTGCTGTCAGAAGGTCTCGTTGAGTCATGGTGTCCTACCCTTCGTCAACCCTGCTTGCTGCCCTCTAGTGGTCACAAAATTATTATTGCAGCTTTAAATGTATATGGTGTAGGGGGAATTAGTGAAGCTTCGGGTAATTTGATTAAATAAACCATATTTTTGATAGAGGAAACTTGGAAATCTGCAACATTTAGACAATGGGGTTAACCTCTTAAGCCCGAGCGGCCCGGTACTGGACCGCAAATGACATCACGCCATAAATCCATCTCTACAGAATGTATGAATTAATGTTGCGTTTTTTTTTTTATGTAGCCAAGAGTAAATACCCTAACCCTGTCAAAACAGCAGTCAACGTATATATTTTCAGCAATACGTTTGTTTACCAATGGTTTAAAGTGTTATTAGTGAAATATGAGTTATGGCGCATTTAGTTTGTAGTCCTATGAGGAGAGGAGACCCAGGACTTTCATTTTGTTTGTAGTCCTATGAGGAGAGGAGACCCAGGACTTTCGATGGGCTTTCGAATTTAAAATAACTACACATTGCAGCTCAGGCCAGCCCCTGTCAATCATCTGACTCCTAGATTTACTTTTTTATTTCTTATTTTTCGGGATCATCTCCCACAAACCTGAACGTTATTGCCCTAAAACAGAACGTGTGTGTGTGTGTGTGTGTGTGTGTGTGTGTGTGTGTGTGTGTGTGTGTGTGTGTGTGTGTGTGTGTGTGTGTGTGTGTGTGTGTGTGTGTGTGTGTGTGTGTGTGTGTGTGTGTGTGTGTGTGTGCGCGTGTGTGTGTGTGTGAGAGAGAGAGAAAGAGAGAGAGTGTGTGTAGCATGTGTACTTTCATGCCTCTCTGTCTGTCTATCTGCTTGTCTGTCTTTCAGATAGTCTCTAAGGCCCTGTTTAGACGGAAACGCTAGCAGGTGAATCCGCAAAAATATTTTTTCGGCTGTGCCTTTCGTTTATACGGAGACAGCGTTTTTACGGGGTGAAACCGTAAAAAAGTGAGACCACCTTCCAGGGTGGAATTCCTAGAAACGATAAACCTTTGTGCTCTCATCTAAACTGTCAAACCGCATAAAACGATGACGAAAGGGTTGTCAAGGCTCTCGTCGCGCGTACTGCTTACATCACAGGCATGCGCCAGTAGCCTAGAAGCGTAAACAAAGCATGTCTGATTCTATCCATGGCGATCACCTGAAGGCTACATTGGCAGTACTTTTAAATACGCAAGAATCTGTCCCGCGGCTATCACAACTATTAGTGACTGGACCCACTGTCTGTGAGTGACTCTGCTTTGGTCCAATCACATTCCCCCACCCACAGTCTGCGAATCAGAGGCAGAGTAGGGCGGGTCTTCACAGCACGTCATGTGACATATGCGCCAATCGTGTGACAGCGGGGCTCCGTCATCTCGAGTCGTTACAGCTTCGTCTGCACGCAGAATTCCATCCCAAAATGCTAGTCTAAACGCAAAATTAAAAGTGAGACCGCAAGACGACTTTTGCGGTTTCTGTTCAGACTCTCTCCGTCTAAACGTAGCCTAAGTGTCTTTGTCTGCCAGGCTGTAACGTTAATAGTTTCCCTTCCACACACCCTCCACCCCCCCCCCCCCCCCCGTGGAGTCTAACAGACCTGTGTACACTGAGCACTCCCTGAAACACGCTTCACCTCTTTAGCATGAGGTCATTGATTTGACGGGACGGCACAGGGAAAGGAAATAGGGTGGTGGTTAGGGTTGGCGGGGGTGGGGTGGGGGGGGGGGTGAAGTTATCTGCCTCTTTATCTCAACCTGTCTCTCTCTCTCTCTCTTAACCGGTCTCTCCCTCGACACCAGCTCAACTGTATCTTCTCTCTCCCATTCTCTCATCCTCTGGTATTACTGTCCGTCCCGTCTGTCTGTCTGTCTCTCTCTCTCTCTCTCTCTCTCTCTCTCTCTCTCTCTCTCTCTCTCTCTCTCTCTCTCTCTCTCTCTCTCTCTCTCTCTCTCTCTCTCTCTCATCCGTCCGCTGGCTGGCTGGCTGGCTGGCTGGCTGGCTGGCTGGCTGGGTGGGTGTTAACGGTGGTGGGGGGGCTACGGGGGGGGGGGGGGGGTTTGTGGTCTGTGTTGTCGTCGTCGTCTGGGAACGAGTAGGTTATACGTCCAGGAGAGCAATGCTCCAGCAGCTACATGGAGTCAGTATGTATTCCCACGATGAGCACCACGTCACCAGCACCAGCAGCGGCACCACCCCGTACTGCTGGGGCGAGAGAGGTAAGGGCGGGGAGGAGCGCACCACACGCACTGTCCCACCAGGGGGCGCACCACACGCACTGTCCCACACTGTGTATGAATAGACACACACGTCCCCCGTCCCGTCCGTCCTGTGGCCCCATCCCCCCTGTCCCGTCTAAAGATGTTCAGAGACACGTGCTTCCTGTTTGTCTGGGGGGGGGGGGGGGTGAACATGTTCCCCTTTATACCAGCTCCCCGTGGCTTCTCGTTGTCGAGACAATGGTTTATGTGCAGAAAACAGCACGTGTGTTGATGAAAGATGAATAAATATGTAATTTATTTATTACATATTAATATGATATTGTAAGGAAGGGGCCGGACCAGATACGCTTTTTCTTCTTTCTGTCCCTTCTCGAACAAAACCATTTGTCTTGAGCTATGTTGATTATCGCTTCCATGTCTAGGGAGATATACTTTATTTTATTTGTATTTTTTTTTTTTTTTTTGTTATTTTTTGTTATTACAAATGTGTGTGCTTATGGTTGAAAATGTTAGAGATAAATAAAGATCAAATCAAAAGATGACTTGTAAACAAGTCGCAGTGGAACAGTAATATTGTGTTTTTCCCAATGTTTCACCTACTCCATCATCGCACAGAAACTAGGCATTTTCTTTTGATAGTTTACAGGCAGCCACACTGGAAGGAAGACAACGACAAACAATTCTGTGCAAAGTCTCTACAGCAGTGTAGTGTCATAGACCTCTAGTAGATTCAAGATTCAAGATTCAAGAGTTTTATTTGTCACATACATACCAGGGCATACAGTGAAATGTGGGTGGCCATGCCCGCTTTCGATTGTGCAATAATACTAATAATAAAATAGACAAAAAAACTGGTAATAAAATATACATAAAAAGTGCATGATAAATTAGACATGCTAAATTCCTGAGATTGTTAGCTACGGGTTTAAGGCACTGGGTCCTATGTACACTACTATAGAATATACAGTTTTAACTAGGGATGCTCGATATTGGCTTTTTTACCGATATCGATATACCGATATTGTCCAATTCTTAATTTCCGATACCGATATCAACCGATACCGATATATGCAGGGTTTCCCCCCCCCCCAAAAAAATGGAATAATTTCAGGTAATTAACATTACATATCTCTTGTTGTGGAATTAACACAACATATGCATACTTTTGACAAAAAAATCTGAATTTGTTCTTACTTGCTTGCCTGGGTAAATAAAGGTTATAGAAATGTAAAAAATAAATAAATAAAATAAAAAATTTGAAAACCGATACCGATATTTTCCGATATCACATTTTAATGCCGATATCAGCCGATAATATCGGTAGGCCGATAATATCGGACATCCCTAGTTTTAACTCTATATCCCTATGCTATACTTGCTATATATAAACTATACTATACAAGAACCAC